>NC_056747.1:962749434-962781934 GCF_019279795.1 Protopterus annectens
ACTCCCAGTTTCTGTCGGTTGCTTCCACTTTCATTCTCCAACTGCCAACCCTTATACCAAGTGTCATTTGTTTTTGCTATGTTTCAATATATTTTCTAAGAGATAATAAGTATTTTATAATGACCTGCAGTGAACAGGGACCAAACCCAAAGGACAACATTTCTCAGACTAAATTTGTGAATAAACCAACCCACTAGTCTTGTTCTCTCAGGGCCTTGATGTCTTTCGCTTTAGGAATTATCTGCATGACCCATATGTATAAAAACATGCCAGGATTGCCTTAAAATTACAGTTCTCAGCTGACTTAATGTATCCATTCCTACAGCAATAATACAGAGCAGATCCTGACAGAAAATTACTATTGCTGTAAAATTATATTGTCCTGTAGAAAAATGTAAAAGGGCACACCAAGCCCAAATGTGCATCTTTGTTTTATTGTTAATTTTGTACCTTTGCTTCTATCAAAGTTATATGCTGCTGCTGCTGTACTATTTGTTATTCGTGTAATTTCTGTTTTAGTGCTCTGTTTTTTTAATTCTGTAAATAAACAGCACAGCTAGTGGTCTGAAAATGCAGCTATATATTTTACTCCTTTGTTTTGTTAACCAATGTATACAGTAAAGGCCAAGGGCCTGGATTCAGAAACATCGCTACACTGCATAGTGCTATTCGTCCCAGTGCATGAGTAATACCAAATAGTAAATGTTCCATACAAGCCTGTCGTTTACTATGCAAATCAGCATGTAGCTGGCCTCATGTCTTCACCATCAGGAGTAATTCCAGTTATCATGTCATCTGTCTGAGTGCCAATAATTACCCTTCACTTTTCTTCACGTATCTTGCATTTCTTCCTTTTCCCCTTGTCTTTCGTAAATCTATCTGCTTGCACTGCTGCTCAGTTATCACTACTAATGGCTGATTACTCAGTAAATGACTGCACTGTTAATCTCCTTTCTGATCTTGCTAGTCTTCTTTGAATGATCTTAGATCTCATTTCAGTGTTTTTCACTTTTCCTAACTCTTATCCCCTCTGTCGCTGTCCTTCTGCCTGAACCTTTATCTTTTTATCCTCTTATAGCACTTTCTAGACAGCTGCTATTGTATAATCCCTTTACACTTCCAAACTGCCCCAATATTCGTACTGCTCTCTCCTCTTTCTTATTGATACAGATTTTGCACCCTCACCCTATAATTACTTTACCCAACATGCTCTTCTCTCTCCATTACCAACTTATTATCCATCATCAGCCATCTTCCCTCCTGATTGTATAACCAGAAAAACAATGGAGTGCTTTATGTCAGTCTCTCCCAACCTGTTGTCTGTTTTATTTTACTAATCCGTGTTACTCCTCCTACTTAACAGAGTTTGTAATGTTCACTGGAAAACAGAAGACTTGTTTCATACATGCATTTGTTTTTACATTAGGAACTATGGCTTCTGGAGATGTTCACTTGGGTTATAAGGCTCCTTAATCTAATGCTCCTTGATGATGCAGAATCTATCATCAGTCCTCATTCAAACATTATTCTTATTCAGCGTACCACTGTAAGGCATGTATTCATCACCTGCCTAGGTGATGATACCCAACAAAGATTAAAATAGGTACATCTGAACACTGGATATATCACTAGCATGATAGAGGAATTTAAAGCCTGCACTAAAGTTTACTCACTGGATATAGATATTGTCTCAAAACATGGTTAAAATCAAGCCTGTTTTCACTTGATAGCAGTCATTCTCTGACGTTACTGCTACATATGATACAGTCAATAAGATATAAAAGATTATGGAGTCATGCTTTGACTCAGGGAAAGTATCCAAGCTGCACTGATTAATAAATGTGCCAGTTACTTAGGCTTGAACCTTAAATGGATAACAGTGAAAGTACTTACCAGTTGCCATACCAAAGTGTTGTATACCTGCCTTTTTTACAGCTCTTTCATATGTCACTTATTATATTCCTTTTTAACAAACACTACAAGGAAGCATCAGGTGTGCAAAACTGCAAAACCCAGATTGTGCTGGGTGACAAAACTTCTCTATTCAGTGGTAAACTGAGCAAATTGTTGTCACTTAACATGTTGAGCAGTAAGCTAGCCCTAAAAGTTATAGTGCAACAGTCCCATATTAGAGTGGCATCTCATAATATGTCTCAACAGGATCATGAGAATCCTCCTTCCTAACTGGGAATCACTGCCATGAAAGTTTTTTGACCGATGCACATACATGAAATCTCCATTGTCATTAATGGTTTATACTCTCTCACAATGCTGGATCTCATTATAGACCTTAACCACAACAGATGATCAAGACTTTATAATGTGATGGCTTATGTGGACGGGGAAGCACTTTGTTTATTTAATTCACTGTGTTGTACTATGGACAAGCATTCTCCCTTTAAGAAGCAAATACAATAAATCTTAATGAGTTTATATTTTGACATAAAAGTGCTGACAGCTTAAATTATTTAACAGGTTTAATAAGAAATCCAAAATATAGATGCAAAGCAAACTTAACTGAGAGAGAAAACAGGCAAGAGAGCTCAGAAGCAGCTTAAACTGGAAATTAATTTGAAGACTTTCACGAAACTGTGAAACAGAAGGTACCAGCTAGCCACTTATTACCCAAAATATAGAAGTGAGTGATAAAGCTGTATCAGACTGGCACTCGATGTAGATAAAAAGATAATGAATTATACCCTACCCCAAATACAGTCACCATTAAATGCTGCGCTATCAGTGCATAAAGGAGAACTTAGCTTTAGGGTCACACTCAACAGCTCAGTGATGGAGTTTGGCAAAAGCTATAATTGACCTCTAACCCTACATTTGTCTTGCACACAATTATTGAAAAAGGGTTCCAAATGGAGCCATCCTGGATAATGAATTAGGTAGCTCAGCAAGCCACACTAAGTCGTACAGGAATGTAATGGAATATTCCTTCAGTGAGATTCATGTTTCTCCTACCAGCCTGATGTAATGATGATGTCAGGTAAGGCATGCCAAGACATGCAACTTTGCACACAGCTGAAATGTGAATTTTATTTTAAATATAAAATAGTTTGCTTATTTACTGTAGGTGTACAAAGCAGCTATAGTAAGTGGCTGTGTATGTTTTAGTTGGATACTTTGCAAGAAATATGAGAGTTTTTTTCAGATTTTTTTTGCATTCAGAGCTGAGTCAAAAATATGATTCACTGCTACAGAGCTCCTTCTTTAAATATGGGGGTGGTTCAGCCAAGTTTGGGACTAATGACTAATGTTCTGCACTTAGCTGCAAGCTGTTTACTCTGAGTAGCACTGTTGGTTTTTTTTGAATAACTAACAGCAGTTTTGACCACACTCAGTCACAGCTACCCTTTACAGCTAAGTGTATGCTTTTTTTGAATATAACATTACTTGAGCAGCAAAATACAATTGTGTATGCATGTTCCAGCTATAATCTATGTATGCAACCTGTAATCTATTGTTGAAAATGTTCTCTCTCTCTCTGTCTCTGTGTCTCTCCCCACTACGGAATAGGTCAGCTACTACAGTTTAACACAGTTTCAGCTCTTAATACTTCATGAGTTAGGAGGAGGTTGTCTGTAAGAGACACTGTACAGTATCCCCCATTTTATTCATTAGAAAACTTGCTCCAAAGAAGCATTGAACTTTACTCTTAATTCAGTAATCCTGAATGAGCATGCCGTAATTTGAAATACAAGCATCAAGTACAAATACTCTAAATAGAAGAAAGAATATTTGGTGTGCAAGTCTAACTTCTTAGGAGGCATTTACATCAGTAGTTCATTATTCCATATTAAATTATCGTGTGAGGCCAGATGTATGCCAGTGCTTATGTAAGTATTCAGGATTAAGATAACGATAAAAGAAAACTAGCAGCACTGTACTCTACAGATATATATCCGCTGTGGTACGGCGGTAGCGTTGTTACCTCACAGCAAGAGGTTCTCCCGTTCGATTCTCAGCTTGGCTTGAGAGTGCCTTCTGTGTGGAGTCTGCATGTCCTCCCCGCGGTTGGGTAGCGTTCGAAAGACATGTGTGCATAAAATGGGCGTGCCTTCATTGAAGGTTGGGCGTCGAGCTGGCACCTCGGCGTTTCGTAAAAAAATCTACTGCCAATCATTAGCAGACCGGAGTTCTGCTGTGGCGAACCCTTACCGGGAAAAAGCCGAAAGACAAACAACATATATATATATATATATATATATATATATATATATATATATAGAAAGAGAGAGAGAGATGATTGCACTTGATTTAGTCAAGTTTTGTTATGGTTAACAGGTGTGCAAGACTGACAGTCCCCAGGCTGGAAAATATGATCCTTCCTCAGGGACTGTATGATCACAGAGTTAGTACAAATGATTTTTGGGGGTGTGAGGGATACAGAGGGCCTGCCCCCGTAAAAAAAAAAAAAAAAAACTGTTTTTGAGTTTGCATGCTCCATGGTTATGCTCAGAGCATGTCCAATGAACTGTCAATGCTGCAAATGTTGATTGACATTTGAGCATTTTGGTGTATTTAAGTATATATACATATATATATATATATATATATATATATATATATATATATTTGATTCATAAGGTTTGGAAGATATACATAAGGCTTTTTACACTGCCACAATACATTACTCATGTAGGTAGATCAGATGGTCTGCAACACAATGTAACAGACTTGAAGGGCAATTAAAGAATGCATACAGAACAATTACAAAACCTACATTTGTCTGCTTCTCCCACATTTTCAATGGAGTTTGTAAACCAATGTGTACGTAGTCCACTATCTTGGGCTGCCAATATTAACCTTTCATCTTTTGGTTTGAATTCGCCTCTCCTTAACTGTTCCTGCATTTAATCCTGCTCAACATGAAGTTGTTCCAGGGGTTTTCTATAGTTGCAAATATATTTATGCATTTTCCACATTTCTTGCCTTCTCATTGTATCCTTCACATTATATTCTTTCTTTTGTTTTTTAACACATTCAGTGGCTGCCTGAGTTGTGATATACTAATGATAGAAGGACTGTATACTGAAAGGCATAATAATGTGGCAAGACTGTTGCACTGGGGATTGTGCAAACATTATGGTATTGAAGTAGTTGAAAAACACTGGAAACATGAACCACAAAGCATCATAGAAAATGATGAAGTCTACATCACATGGGATCAGCCATTACCAACAGTTCTAAAGACAGATGCATGAAAACCAGATATAGTGGTCCAAGAAAAGAAGACAAAAGTAGCATTGATCATTGAAATCGCCACATCCAGTGATTAGACTGTCTTGTGTACAGAGAGACACAAAGTCATAAACTACAAGGATTTGCAGGCAGAAATGAGAGCAATGTGGAAGAAAGATACCCAGACAGTTCCAGTAGTAATAGGAGCAACGGGTCTTATAAAAAAGAATCTACAATCATATTTAGATGTTACCGATAGATGTAACTCCTTACAAATTGCATGAGTGGGCAAATTGTGGGTGCTGAGAAGAGCACTTCTGGCTGACATCAAAGATTGAAACAATACTAATTTCATGAACTTTAATCATAGTTTGACATAGGAACTGAGTCTATTCCAGTCATGGTATTAGAAACCCAAAAGGCTTGGAGAAATTAGAAAAGGCAGAAACCTATATAACAAATAATCAATCCTTGAACTGTCTTCCAGTCCATCAGTAAGATTTATAAATCATAGTTCTTATGGGCAGTGGCAGTTTTAGGCACCAGCAAATTGAATGTCTTTCTTCCACATTGCTTTCATTTCTGCTTGCAAACCTGGGTACTTATGACTTTCTGTCTCTTAGTATGTAATACATTACAGCAATTTCTGTGATTTAATGCTAAGTTTGTCGTTTTTCTTGGACTACTATAGCTGGTTTTCTTGCAACTATTTGTTTTTTGAACTGTTAGTTTTAGGTTATCCCATGAACTTCATAATTGTTAGTAATACTTTCTGGTTTTATGTTTGTAATGTTTCAAATCTACTGCTATAGTGTACTTTATTCCTAGATGTCAAGGCAGTTTTCAGTATTAGCTTTATTCTTCTGAACTATTCCTTACTGAGTGCTGTTCTTATTTGTCCAGGTTTTATTGCTGACCTATCTTCTATTCCTAAATATTTATGTACTCCCTCCCACTCAAGTTCTTTTATATCACATTCTTCCATACCTCTCAACCTGGAAACATCAAAAATCTGGACAAAAGCCCATGAAAAGTAGGTACAACTGGCCAAAAATCGGGGTGCTGCTTAACATAGAATTTGAATACATAATCATATAACCCCAATTACTCCAATGGAACTGTGGGATACCAACATGAAGATTGAAGTCACTGACACTAAATAATAATAATATTGGCAGCTATTTGAATTTCAGACTTCATATCCCTCAGAAAAATACATAATAATGCAACACCTGTTATCCTAGCAACTATCTTGAGTTTACTGGAGCAATATTTAAAATCTGTCCCTATTTTTGAATCTTTGTCCCACCATTATTTTTGGCTTTGTCTAGATTTCTTGCTCTGAAAGATTGAGAAGAAAGGATCTCACATTTCTGCTTTAGAAACAGCAGTACAACATAACAACAACCCCCCTGGATCACAGGACATATACTAGAAACCTTAAACACTTAAGAATCAGATTATATTACTGTTATGCATGTAGATGGATAGACATTGCACAAGCCGTAATATGCAAATTAATGTTTATGTAGCCAACATTTTGCTTTTGTCAGCAAGCACAAAAGCATGAAATGCCCTAGCTTCAAGCACAAGAATGTAATGAAAATGGAGCATCTGAACCAGCAAATAAGTTAACATGGGATATGCAAGTTTTATCATCTACTATCTAGTTAAAGGCTTCCAATACAATTACTATACACATATTGCATCATTAATTTTAGCATATGGAGTGAAGTAACAGCATGTAAGTTTAGGGTGCAAATTTCTAGTTACATCTGTGTGCGTGCACACGTTTCTGTATAAGTGGGAATTTCTAGTCACACCTACGTGCATTCATGCATGTCTGTATAAGGAGGGAAGTATGAGCAAAACTGCCTGAAAGTTAATGTGTAATTCTTTAACCACTATGGTACATAACAGAATACACAGAGTTGGGTAAAAATAGGTAATTTAACTCCAACCAGCAGTCTATAAACCTCACATAGTGTAGAATACTAATGCTAACCAATGATCAGCTCCTCATGAACTCTCAGTGAATTTCAATAAGGTTGTAAAACAGTTCGTTATCTTCCATTTCACAACTGCTCACAGAGCTACCAATCACGGGAAACCATAATTGTGGTTTTAACTCCTAGACACCAGCCTACACTTACCAACTTGGACAAAGTTAGTTTAGGGCTTCTGAGCACTGGCACATTTTCTTGTTACAATAACCAGTAAAGCAGCATCCTCAATACCGAAACGTAAAATGAAGACGCATGTCAAGGCAACAAAGCCTCCCCAGACAGCACCACTATCACTTCCTCTTCTACCAAAAACCACTGGACTGTCTCATTGTATTATCTCTCTGAAGCAGGGACTCTGAGCCCTGCAAGAATGGGAGCTGGCTCATCGGGAGCGAGCCCTCAGTCACTAAGTGCACTCTCCAGCAAAACATGCAAAAAATGTCTAGCTATTGGCTGAGCAAAAGTGAAGGAAATAGCTTTGATGCATCCCATATATGCATCCTTTACACCCTTAGGTTTTCTACCACCACCTCACATAAAACGCCATTGGTGAAGAAAAAAAAAGCAGTGGTACATCAAACCTTATATATGTCTCCCAAGTTATACTGGATAGATAATCGATTTGAGGCTGTGCAGCACAGACTAAAGTCTTGCAGATACATTCACCACACCATACCTCCCATGTCTACTTCTAGGAAAATAAATTCCACAGCTCCTCAGTGCATCTTAAATATTCAAATCAAGAAACAAGAGCCTACGCATTTTTCAGTTTTAATCAAGATCTGTAAAGATTTCATTATCCATGAATGTATGATAATGCCAAATGCTTGTTTTGTAATCTATCCACGCCGTACTTAAAATTTTCCCTTTTTACAGTTCTCTCTTATGGCTTTGTTTAAGAATAAATAATCCCTTGTACCATGAGATTTTCTTACCTTTTTGTTCTATTGCCAATTTTAGTTTATAATTTACATGTTGTTGGAAGGCAAGTTATTGGTCCATAGATCTTATGATGGCTTGCAGGTTCACTCTTAAGGACGAATATTGTTTTTCTGTTATTCTGTTATGGGGATGGCAGATGTCAGGAACCTGGAGCTTTATGATTTTAGTATATCTGCTGTGAGTCCACTGAATGTGTTATTTCTGCTGAGGGTCAGCTGGCTTTTGTTATCCTGTTGTGGGTCTCTCTCTGCAACAGTTTTGCAGATGGACCCTAACTATTACATTTCTTAGAATCTCAAGTGCATACTAATCCTGAGAGAATACCAATTTGCGCAATAGCCCCATTTTGGCTTCCTGAATCTGTTCACTGGAAGTACTGCTGTTTATCATAGGTTCATAGATTCATAGAAGATTACTAGGCTAATGGCTCTAGAGTCCTTACAAGCCTAGCCAGTTTTACACAGATTTTACCCAATTTTGTATTCCTAGGGGAAACATAACAAGGGTCAGAAGCAGGGTTTTCAGTGTTTTTACAGACTGCCTCTTTCCATAAGGAACATGGGTATCACCCCAGGAATGAATTTCCAATTTCAATCCGTCTGTCCAGATTGTGTTTGAAGATGGTCAGGAAAGAGCACTGCTTCATGTGAATAGGAACCTTATTCCAAAGGAGGAGCAATCTCTGGGACACATATTTGTATCTCCAGCATAATCTGTTCATGTCAGAGATCAGGTTTAGATATTTGGCATGGGTAACCCTCATGCAGTTAGTTTTCTGAATTTGCAATATTTTAATCAGGGCTTAGGCAAAGACTGCCTTGTAGGTCAGGCACAGATCACCCCTCAGTAATCGGCAGGAAACTGAATACAGTGATAGGACTTTTAATCGATCAACATATGACATGGTGGTTATACCATGTATATTTTGGTAAGCAACGTCTGAGGATGCTCCAACTGTTGCAGGTGCTTGGCAAGGTACATGGCAAAGGGTGCATTGTATTCGATTATTGGTCCGATGAAGGCTGAGTACAGTGATACTTTAACATCCTTTGATATGGATGACATGCACTTACTTATAAGCTGAGTCACATAGATGTGGGCACATGGTGGTCAAAGTTCAAATTGCTGTCTGTCTGTCTGAGTACCCATATCTCTCCCCACTGGGTTCACTCTTGGGGTGGGGGTGCTATCAATGTTGGAATTTGTAGAGGTATTTGATTTCCCAAAGGGTATTATTATGTACTTCTTCATATTTAGTTTAAAGCCATGTCTTTGACACCAATCACTAGTCGGCATCAGACATTTCTGTAGGATATCAACATTGTTTGGGTAATCAGTGATTGTCCCCAGCTTGCAGTCATCAGCAAACGTGGTCAGCCGAAGGCCATCTACATTTGCCTTGACATATGAGAAATATCTCCCAAACAGGAGGGATCCAAGCACTGAGCATTCTGGTATTCCACTGGTGAATGACCTTTTGCTGAATGTGGATTCCCCCACTCTTGCAACATATGTCCTATCCTTGAGCCATTTGGCTATCCATCTGGTGGCTTAAGGGTTTATGCCCAATTTTGTGAGTTTATCTATAATACATGAATGAAAGCCACGGTGGTACAGCGGTAGCGTTGTTGCCTCACAGCAAGAGGTTCTCCTGTTCGATTCTCGGCTGGAGTGCCTTCTGTGTGGTCTGCATGTCCTCCCTGCGGCCGAGTGGCCTCCGAAAGACAAGCGTGAATTGGCGTGCCTTCGCTGAAGGTTGGGCATGGGGTTGGCAACTCGGCACCATAAAAATCTACTGCCAATCATTAGCGGACCAGCGTTCTGCTGTGGTGACCCCTAACCAGGAAAAGCCGAAAAGACAAAAAGACATCTATAATACCTGAATGAGGTATTGTGTCAATTGCCTTGGCCAGGTCAAGGTATGTGGTATGCACTGTCTTACCCTCATCCATGGCCTTGGTGACCTTCTCAAAGACATCCACCAGACTGAGCAGGCAGGACTTGCCCTTGACGAAGCTGAACTGGGTTGGGTGTAGAGTCTGAAGATTTCCAATGCTGTTGTTAATCAGGTCCATGATTATCTTTTCCATAGCCTTGTATATGAGGCTAGTCAGACTTATAGGTCAGTAGTTTCCTGGGTCAGTTGATGGTACCCCCCTCTTGTACAGAGGGATGACTGTTGCTGTCCTTCACTCTACTGGAACAAAGCCTGTCTGGAGATTGTGGTTAAAACAGAGATCTGAGTGGGTCTGCTAGGTCATGTTCCATGCTATTTAATAGGCACCTTGGGATTCTGTCAGACCGCCATTGATGCTGTGTTTCTAGCTTTAGAGAGTGTGGTGATGACCTCTTAATTTGTGATAACAGGCAAAGGAATGGTAGGGGGTATTTCATGGGGAGTGACCGTAAGTGATGAGGGTGTGAAATTTAAGCTGAATTTATTGGTCAGCAGGTTTGATATTTGTTCTGGCTGAGTATAGGTAGTGCCATCTACAGCCAACTCAGCACATTGTTGAGTGTTTCCCTTAAGATTTTGGACATCACTAAAACATGCTTTCTGGTTATCTTTGCTTGAGAGGCTATTTTAATCTTGTATTTAGCTTTTTCGGATTTGCCTGTTGAGACTAATAAAGTATTTTTTTCCCTGTTGTGCAACATCCCACTTACTTCTAGACAAGAACTTCTTCCTTCTGTTGTACAGTCTATTTATGTCAGTATTGCCACCACCAGTTTGGCTTGTTTTTCCTGGATCGACCTCGGTTTAGTTTGGTCAGGTACTGCTGTTTCTATGCAGTTGTTTAAGTGGTTGTACAGGGCATTCATGTACACTTCTGCATAGGCCTATATGCTTTTGGTGTTAGGGGGAGCTTTAAAATTACCTGTGCTATCACTTAATGGAAGGTAACTTGCCTTGGAAAAATTCTTTAGGGTTTTAGGTTTTGATGGGGGTACTACCATTACATTTATTTCAAAGAAGACTGATTTGTGATCCGATCTTACACATGAGGACAGTACACCAGAGGGGGGAGTAATGCTCCCCCATGTTTGTGAGCACTTTGTCAAAGATATGCATGGAAGCCTCCACCTTCATGTACATGTCCTTGGTAGATTATGCCAAAGGGCATCACAGAGTCAGATGGGTTGCATGAGGGGTGTCATACCACAGCTTGCAGTGAGGTATTCCTTATCCCTCGCCCAGTGTGTTGACATTGTACATTAGAAGGCTGAACAACTATCACATGTGGCTTGAGGATGACTAAGGCTTAATAAAAAATCCACTCAGCATGCTTCCTGCCCAGGAAAAGCACTCCCATCCTCCCCTGCCCACAATGCAAAATGAACTCTGGTCTCCTCATCTGTAGTAAGGATTTTAGCCCTCAATGCCTTTGGTTCAGGCTATATTGACCCCCCCCCCCTTATATTTTACTGGGGACTCTGAATCTTCTAATCCTGAAGTAGGGCTTGTAATACACATAATTCCACTAGAGGTCTCTGACTTATTTAATCTTGCTGGGGTCTCCAGGTTCAAGTGGGATCTCCTACTTCTTTAGGTGTTGTCTAATTCCTTTAATCTTGCTGTCACTCTTAACTTCATCAGTTCAGTTAGGCCCCTGAGGGCTGTCACTCTTAACTTCATCAGTTCTGTTAGGCCCCTGAGGGCTGTCAGCCTTAACTTCATCAATTCTGTTAGGCCCGAGGGCTGTCACTCTTAATTTCATCAATTCTGTTAGCCCCCTGAGGGAACCTCTGATTTGGGTAATTCTGAAAAAAACCTTCACATTCTTAATTTTATTGCCTGTCCTCTAATGGATTGGTAGATATTCTAAGGCCACTATTTTTCTATCTATCTATCTATCTATCTATCTATCTATCTATCTATCTATCTATCTATCTATCTATCTATCTATCTATTTTTGTTGACCAGGCTAGTATCACTAGAACAGTGTCCGTTTTCAGGGGGTGACCTGAAGTGGTATTCATACTGACAAGGGAAGTTTAGCCACAGCACCACAGAACTTCTACACTTTTTTTTTTTTTGATAAGTGCCATGGAATCTTTTACATCCACCTGAGCTACCACCAACTCAGGCAGATGAAGTCTTGAATTTAACATTTCATCCAAAGAATGGCACACTTAGGAGTGCAGCACCAAAGTTATGCTACACTGGAGTGTTAGTATTTGGAAATTAATTCAAGTACCTAGTGTGGGAATAAAACCCATAGCTTTCTGATCTTCCAGAAACAAAAAACAGTGTACTAATTACTGAGCTAATGATACTACAATGACTGTTCATGCCTTGACAGATGCCTCCCTCATGCTGCCTCCTTTCTCAGGGAGGAAACACAAAGTGGAAAGTGGTGCAGCAAAGAACTGGTAAACGAGTAATCACCACACGCCAAAAAGGGAGGGCCATACCAGTCAATCCCGGAGGAAATGTGTGGCTACCCAGCCAGTCATCAAGGTCATGTTTAAAGGAAGATAGTGAGCCGCACTGCTTGGCATGCAGGTGGAGTTTATTCCAGAGGTAGAGATGTTATCTTATAATCCTGTCTTTCCATCATGTTTTATTCATTTGTTGGTGAAGATTTGGTCCTAACACCATGGTGATCTAACCTATCCAACTTTAGAATGGGAAACCTACACTACCAGTAGTGCATAGCCACAGAGATTCCTGGACTTTGTTAATAAAAATGCTCTACAACAATTAGGCAGAGTACCCACTATGGGAAATAACATCTTGGAGCATGACTAATATTGGAGCATCTTGCGCCATCCTTTGTGTATTTTTGCCACTTGTTAAGTCTGAACATAAAGCCATATTCTTCAACATAAAATAGAAACCAAGGATCCCTTCCTCCCAAGGCATCTTTAGAGATTTTTCTAAGACAAACTACATACTCTTAGGTAACAAATTGGCAAGCTTCAGATCTCCACCAAACCCAGTTAACTCCAGTGAATATATGGGAACATACACCATCACACTACGTCAGCATGTAAACAGGTGCATAGATGCATAGGAACAAGTGCAGGGCAAACTTCAGAAACAAACCCACAAGGTGAAACCATAATATGAACAAGCTTTATAATAAAAGAAAAATAATTTTGACAAAAAGTAAGAAGCATAATCTGCAGAATGTTAGAGCCCTTGTCACTGAAATAAACAAAAAACTCAGGAATAAAATCTATCAAAGCCAAGTCTGAGGCTAAAATAGCTACCCAAGTCAAAGACAAGCACAAGGCATTTTTTTAGGTATGTTTGTTATCTTAAAAGCAAAATGCAGCAATGCACTGAGATGATTGTGAATGATGTTACCTACACTGAGGCTGAAGATATAGTGAACTTACTGGATGATAAGTTTATGTCTAACTTTACCCCTCTCTCCCTTCTGTCTGTCCCTCAAGATATATCTGAAACTCCTCACCTCCAGCTATCACACAAGGCCAAGTCTAAAAAGCACTATCAAAAGCTACAAATACTGCATTGTTGGGTCCTCACAGTATCCCTGGATGCATTTTAAATGGCATGAAGTACTATTTTGCCACCTCCCCCTAAAAACACTGTTCAACCACAGCCTCCATTCGGGTTTTGTACCAAGTGAATGGAGAACAACTACAGTCAATTTTCCTGCTTCAGGGAGGACCTTCCACGGATCAAGGCAATTACAGACCCATTAGCCTGAACAGTCTCATATGCAAAGTGATGGAAAGACTTATCATGGGACTAAGGACATAAGAAAACTCCAGACACTGAACCCATCTAATTTTGGATTTGTCAAGGGCAGGTCATGCTTACTGAACTGGTAGACTTCTTAAAAAGGTCACCAAAGCAATGGATGAATATAAAACGGTACAGGCTGCATACCTCAACCTGGCCAAAGATTTTGACATAATCCCCCACTCAGGCATAGTAGAAAAGCTAAATATAGTGGGAATAACCCCGTATGTCACCCACTGGCTTGCCAGTTGGCTCACAGATAAAATACATGAAATCAAAATAGGGGAACTTACCTCAACAAAGAGACCAGTCACCAGTGGAGTACCCCATGGTTCTGTGCTGGAACCTCTCCTGTTTGGCATCTACTTCTTGGACGTAAAAGCCAATAACAGATGGCTATGGATGGCTAAGGTTGAAGCTGACTGCAAACTAGTAGCAGTCTTTAAATCCCCAAATGACTTAGCCACCCTGTAGGAAGGTTTGTCCCAAATAAATGACTGGTGCCAAAATCATGGACTGAAATTAAATGCCAAAAAAATATATTATTGTATCCTTTGGGAAGTCATCTACCATGGAAAGTACCACGTTGACAATACACCCCTAACATCTGACCCATTTGTTCGGATTTGGGAACTTATGTGGACAGTCACATAACTTTTGAACATGTGCCCATTGTTGTAAAGTAAAGTCCTCTGATATTGCACAGTTTATAAACAAAGGGATTATGTCTAGATCTAGGGATGTCATTGTCCCTTTCCTTAGCCCACATTAGACCAATCATGGAGTAAAATTCCCCCTTTGGCACTTATCTGTTCAGACACATGCAACAACTAGAATGCCCACACGGATACCTTGCTAAAAGGACTGACTCAAAGCTCTGTCACTATACTCGGTATCCTACAGACTGCTAAGAGGTGACCTGTGTCTGGAATACAAGGCATCCTCTGACCCAATACTGATGGATTTACTGCACATCAAAAATACTTGGTCCCAGGATCTAAACCTCTTCCGCAACATCAAAAGAAATGGTTTGGGTACAGCTTGCAAAGGATATCGCTGCTTTGAAACAGACTCCCCATCCACATAAAACAAAGTTCATTCCTGTTTATATTCAAGCACAACTTGAATCTGTAGATGGGAAACAGAAAATTTACCGCAGTATTGCCCCCTGTACTACTAATAGATAGAGGCACCTCCTAATTGCTTTATCCCATTAATAGATCCCCTCTATGGTATGATCCCAGTTATTCTCATTAGGGGTAATATATAATTATTTACCACAGGGTTGGGTATGCTCAATCTGTCACCAAATAGGAAAGGTTAATTTGCGTACAAAAAGGAAAATTGGCTAGGTTTAAAATAGCCATGCAAGGGCAACTAGCCTAGTACTTACCTATGAACCTATGTTTTATTTATCTTTTGGTGATGATTTAGGTTACTGGGTCTAGCAGAAGTGGAGATATTGGACTTATGGACTTATGGAAATACAGGAGGTCCAGTACAACCAGGTCTCTAATGGTTATGTGAAACAGAGATCATCCCTCAAAAGTCTATAAGACACTGAAGAAAGGTTAGATCTTCCAGCCTCTCTTGATACCTCATGGACTTTAGGCTTGTAATTATTTTAGTTAGAAAACTTTTGGGTATTTCTAATTGTATGTATATTTAGTAAACTGCATCCTAAAGGGCAATTGTACATGATAATTGGTCTGATCAGTGCTGAGTATATGGGAATGAATACCCCTTTAGTCCATGATGATATTCCTTTGGCAATTATTTGTGTTAAATAAAAGGATTTCCTGACAAATGCTTCCATGTGATGGACAAAAGTGAGAGGAAATATCAACCCAAGTTCCTTGGTTTCTGACTACATTTTCATTTGGTAGTGGTGTATTGTCTATACAGTATAATGAGGGGAGGTATTGTTTACAAAAAATGATTCTACTACACTTTTTAGCATTTACTTGATCTCATCTTTAGTACAGCAAGAATTTACTATGGAGAGTTCATTATGGAGGGTTTGGGTGTCCGAGGGTGACTTAACAGCAATCACCATCTTGCAGTTGTCTGCAGGCTTTATTAGCCAGAAGTCTTGGTTCTCCATTTGGAGATTTTAGATGTAAATGCCAAAAAGGAGAGGTACTAGCACCAAGCCTTGATTGACCCCACTGGTCACTTTTATATTTTCTGATGAGGTACCTGCAACTGTTCTACCTTTCAACAAGCGGTTTGCTACCTTTCTTACCTCATATGTGTCAATATCTAAAGTGTTTAGTTTCTGTATGATGCCAGCATGTGGAATGGTGTCAAAGGCCCTTGGCCCAGTCATACATCTTGTGTACTGTATGGCCACTGTGTACAAAAAGAGCTTCTGGCCATTCGTAAGCATGCAAGTTCCCCCACACTGCCACAGTACAACACTCAGTCTTACCCACTATCATGCTGTCAGAGCTCCAAGGCCTCACTGTTGGGGGTAGCTGAAGAAAACCCTTACCCAGCCGTCAGAAAAGATGATCTGGCAAAAGCAGTTCCATCTTCCTCCCCAGCTGAGCTTCCTGTACCCAAGCTGCTAGTCACATTTAACTAACCAGTAAAGAGGGATATCCCCCTGTCCCTATGTCCCTATGTCCACATGTGATCAAGCTGCTAGCGGACATGTTTAATCATGCTGGGCTCCACAGCTATATTACTCCCACAATTAAATTACTCCGGCTGCAAGCCCCAAAACTCTAAAGCTAGCTCTGGCGATAGACAGGCACACTGCAAGGCAAGCAGGATTTTGCAATACAGCTAACATTTTTTAAGCAAGACACCTATGCATGCAGTCTATTATCATCTAGTTTTCTCAGTGAATAAATTTGTATCCCTTTTCTTCTTATTACGGTGCTCTCACCACTCTCATCTTTTCACATTAAAATGTGGCCTACATTACATTTGTTTTCAGATGTTCAAACTATTTTGGCCCTCAAGGCTGCTTGTATTAATTTTTCTGTAGCATTATATTAGCCATTGTTACCGTTTGTATTTCTAATGCCTTGCTTTATGTTTTGCATTTTGTACTATTTTGCTCATTTTATAGAATTCTGAACTGATAAATGTTACGTTTCTCTAAAAATCTACTACTGACCGAACATTGTTTTGCCCTTATGCTTTTCTTTCCAGTTTTCCGTTGTAAATGAACAATTCCTACATCCCCAGTTAACAAATGGTAAAATGGAGAAAATAATACCTGAAACCTTGACTCTTTTTATATTTATATAAAATGGCTTTATTAGCAAAAAGAAAAGAAAATGTAGGCTGAATTTGCCAAAAGAAAAATTGCAGTCTTTACTATACAAAAGTTTCTTATTCTTGCAATGCAATTAAATAAAAGATTAAACAGGACACACAGCCAAACCAATTAGTAAAAAATTACAAGAAAATCCTAAACAACCCAAAGAGAGATCAAGTAGGACCTTAACTGAATAGCTGCATTAATCTCCTGCCATTAGTAAGTCACTTAAAACTGTAGCAAGGGTTGTTTCACCCTGTGGGGGTGTTGAGAAGGAAGAGTACCAATGGATCTAAGCAAAGCATTCAGATATATCGAGTATTCTGTCAGTAACATGTAGGCAATGGACTTGCTACCTCTGCTAACTCATCAGTGCTTGCATTACAGTAGTTTAGTCACACTGACTTATAAATGGCAACTCGAAAATATACATTCTAGTAGTACATGTACCTGAGCTCACAACTTTAAAAGCTAATGTAACCTGGTTAAAAAAGCATTTCTGCAAAGGGTAAGCACCCCCTACAAACCTGTCATTCTGCATCTTCTCACATCAGTGTCACTGCACCTCACAGGAAGTGCAGTCACTGGCAAACAGTATAATGCTGGGCTGGCCTTGCTCTTTCTCTGACATGGACTGACCTTGAACCACCCACAACTCACTACTATGTGTACATTATAATCTTGCCAAATTGCAAAGTGAGCAATGAAACAAGCAAAAGCCAGCCTGAGCTCTTATGTCCAATCAGCTGTGACTCAGTCTCTGGTGATGTGAACAAAAGTGAATGCAAACCATAAGTCTAACCATGGAACACTATAAAGACGGCAATGAAGAAAGGTCTTTGCAACTTTTGACTCTCCTAATCTATGATTATTTATTTGTCTTTCCACATAAGTAGAGAGAAACAAATTGCAGTTGTTTCTTTGGGTGAATGTATTATTACAGTAACAGGTCAGAGAATTAGCTTAATCTTTGGAGTGGGGGAGGTGACAGAAGTTAGATTATGCATGTTTGATCCCCGACATGGAAGTGCTTGTTAACTGGCAAGCCAGTGGTAGGAGTAAAACAGAATAAATACTCAGCATTCACTTAAATAGTAAGCTATAAACTATTTAATACTTGGCTTTTGTTGCCCTTTTATTTTTGTGTTTTGCTGACAGAGTAAAAAAAAGAAGAAAATGAGTCGTGCAGCTAACAGGGAAGTAGTGACAGTAGAAACCAAGTATATACTACCCTTGCTAAACTATGCATGGTGAAGATTTGACTTGCAAGGAACTGTCACTGGATGCAGCCATACACAATTCACACAGAAGTGCATTCACTTTTATCTCTTGCAGACCGGCTGCTTTGATATACTACCCCATCATAATGCAAAGTGTTGCTTGTACACACAACTCAAGGCAAGCAGGGGAATCATAAAGAAAAACAGACCAGTTTTGTTCAATGCAGAGAGCATTACAGTTAAAAGGTGTAACGACTACATTAAAATGCAGGTGTGATTTAATAGAAGTAAATAGGCCAGGAATGCAGGGTAAATAGCTGACTGGCTATACCCAAATGAACAGAACTTATCCCCTGCCTCTACCACTTCCTAGCAGGTCATGTCTTCAGGCTTCCACTATTTATCACTCTTACAGCTCATTTCTTCTGCTTCTGCAATTTTGTTCTGCTTTTTCTTTGGACGACTCTTAGGCTATGACATATGAGAATGGAATGTTTAAGGAAAGCTGACCTATCAATGCTTATACCGATTTTGGGAAGGCATATGGAGGAAGTTGACTGAGCAAGATCACAAGTCTGACGTAAAAGGGAATTAATGTGTAAAAAGGCATTACTTAGTTTCATTTGACTGCTTAGAAGGAAACCTTCCCAACATTTTACTTCCTTCTGGCAACAGCTCAGTTGGCCACACTAAACTGCAAACTCAGAAATCTGCCTGCTGTTAGTAATAGATTCTGGCCTCATAGATCCCCCTCTTACTAATTTCCTCAATACAGAATATGCCAAAGTGATGTCATTTGTTTTGTTTCTGCTATCTGTAAAGTGATACAGGTGTACAGATAACAGTACTGGTTCAATGGCTTCAAAATGTGCTTTGGGCCTGATAGCTACCATGCATTAACTGATATCTGGTACAGACCTGTAAGTCTGATTTTGGAAGAGGGAGAGAGTCCCAGAGGGGCTTGTATCCACTAAAAGAAAGTAATCAAGATGAAGACACAGAAAACTGTCATCCCCTCAGGGTTTAAATGTACCTGTAACGTGAAGCATAACATTATAAGATAACAATAAGCCACATGTAGCTGTGGGATACTGATGGCAGACATTGTTTTGTCATTAGGATAAAGTTTAAGTGACCAAATCTTCAAATTGTACATGACTAAATAAAATATACACCCTCAACTATAGTTTACTGCTATTATTGTTAGTTTACAATGGTAAATATTAGTTGAAAACATATAGGCTGTGTTTCATAGATGAACACTATGGTCATGCATAGCACTAATAACTGAGGAGTTCACTATAAGGGGCAGATGAAAAGAAATGTATTAGCAGCTTGATCTGATGGTGCTGACGGATAAAGTCCTAACTACAGCCCAAGTGACCTGGGTTTAGTTAGCAGATCAGGTACTTGGCTTAGGCAGGGATGATGGTTGTGCCCCACATAGGACAGAGAGTCCATACTCAGGTACACCTCCATGGTTAATCCCTGACAGAAGGTGGCAGATGCACAGGGACTGCTGTCTACAAGGGGACAGGGTTTTGATTGATTTGCACACAGAGGCATGGATAAAATGCTGTAAAGCTTGTTGCTGGCCAACCCCCTGAACAATATGACTGTTAATAAGGGGAAAGGTTGCATGCATAATAAACAAACACTCCTTGGTGGCAGTGTGATACTGCCCTAGATAACCGAGTCTACTCACCAGCTTCACCCATGGGTAGAATCAGTCCAGTGGTGTTAAGGAGTGCCCAGCAGACACAGTGGATGAGGACAATCATGGGGACATGGGGACAGCTGCCGGCCAGTTGCACAGATCCAAAAAGTAAGCAAAACAAAAATGCACTGGCATTGCTCTAGATTTGTCCACATCCTGCACAATGCCACTTTATAAATTAATTAGCACTGTGCTCTATATCTGTGAACCTCAGTCTTAATTTTACTGCAGATTTATTGCTTTGATGGTACTTTTTAAGTGATGACTACAACTGTATTATACAGTATGAATACATAGCTTAAAGTGGTAATTTATGTTATATTGCCTCCCTAATGTTTAAAAGAAACGAGTTTGGAAACATTCATTTTCTTTCCTAGAACATATTTAAAGTATTCTGCCTTATTTTCATTTTTTTGTACTTGTTCCATTTTCTGCAGGATCATTTTAACCTTTGCTTCTTGTTTCGGAATACATCACTTATCTGTGAAAAGCTGTCATGTTCAAATTGCTGTACTCTTTCAGGAAAATTATCTGATACTCTGTAATGTTATTATAATTGGAATTAAAAAAATCAGCAAGTGCAAATTTAAAAAATGTCTGTGATGATTAGTTCTGCCATCTGAGTTGATCTGAATTAAATTCTCCAGTGCACTTTTATGACTTATCTGTAGTAGTTTTAGTTTCTGAGTATATACATCTCAGCTCCAAGTATATTTCAGGAGTGTTTGCATGCAGTGAACGTGTTCAAGTGAAACATCTGTAAAGTTTGTTGATAGTATTTAAATTATATGTAGGAACATTTGTTTTCATAACGTTCTCTTCAAAAGGAGCAATCAGTTTTGTGACAGTTCTCTGAATATTTGAAAATACCATGTCATGTCATAAAAGGCTTCATAGCTTGGTTTTGGTCAAGGGGAAAAGTGCATGAGTTGAGTAGCAGATTATAATAGCAATCATTCGGGCAGCCATCTATGGGGAGGGTGGGTTCATGACCAGTGTAAGTATGCAGCAATGCAGCTGTAGCTGTTGACAATTTACTTATTTATATATTTTTTTCATAAAAGAAACAAGATATTTCTTTACTTAAAAATAAATGAACAGATAAATAAACAAGCAGCCATAGCTTGGGTCTGTGTTTAGCCATTGAAGGAAACTTTCATTGAACTGCTATTAATCAAACACTAAACATTGAATGTGTTTTACTGAACAGTCATGTTTTTGAAAATAAAATCATTGACTAACTGTAGTTGGCCATGATAAAGGAAGTGCAAAGTACTATTTACTTATTGGTAATGTAAGTATAAGAAAACCTGCCCTTTCCCCACTGTAGTGCAACCTCAGAGTTGGTATACATAAGCAGTGTCCGGTGTTCACTGAATCCTCCTCTTCTGGGGGGCTGTGCCCCCCACAGCCCCTGTTAATTATATATACCAACTCCAAGGTCACACTACCGTGGGAAAAGGGCAGGTTTTCTTATAACTAAGGTACCGATAAGTAAGTAGCACATTGTACTTCCTTTATGTTGGCCATTCAATGATTTTATTTTCGAAGATATGACTGTTTTGTAAAAGAAACATTTGATGTTTAGTGTTCAGTTAATAGCCATTCAATAAAAGTTTTATCTGATGGCCAAACATAGACCCCACAGCTTATGGCACTCTAATGGAGATTGGTGCACTTGACAGCCATTTTGGGGTCTTTCTGTCCTTATGCCATCTCACGAGTCATGGTCAAGGGACAAAAAGCTCATGAAATCACAAATAAATGGTGAAGTAAAGATTATTAATTTTGCAGTACAAAAGTGTAGTAACAACAATACTGTGAGTTTTTTTTTTTTTTTTTTTTTTGATTCAGGCAGGCAATAGCCTTTGCTCCCCCCCCCCCCCAAAGCTAAAATAGATGAACCCTCAGTGTTTTTCATTATAAGGTAAAAATTTAAGTTTTCTTATTGTTTGGTCATCAAACAAGCTGAACATAATGCTGATGGTATGGCTTGTTCTGTTGGACTGTAAGGATGACTTATGGGTGCTTTTTGTGTTGGGCTACAAATAGTATGAATTAGCTCTCAACTTCTTTGTTTAAGAATCATGGACAACACAAAAAAATAAATGGGGCCCAAAGTCAGAGACAATTTTAGATGTTCTCTAGTTGACTGAAAAAGTTAATAGAAGAACAGGCTTTAGCTGTACTTAATAAGTAAGAGCAGGCTTTGCATTGATATGTATGCATTTTCTAAACAATAAAAAGTGTGAAACTCTAATGACTGGCACTATGGACTGACTGTAATTCTCAGTGATTTATCGAAAATGAAACCTTTTACAAAGAACAGGGCAAAATATGAGGCAAAATTAGTAGTGGTTTGGATTTGCTGGGTCCAAACTATTTAGTTTTTGTGGTGAAGGACTGAATTGTTGGTTGCTGACTGTGACTGTTACTAGGATTATTTGGAAATTAAGGTCATCGTTGTGTGAATTCATGCATCCTGTAAGTTGACTTTATTTTAGATGTAAAGCTGCTTGGGGTATTAACCTCATTGTGTCAGAGGCATAGCACAGGCAGGGCAAAGAGGGTGGCTGCCCTGTGCACACGTTGTCTGGAGACATGATTGGCATATACCAATGGCACGGTAACACACATGAAGCTCTTATGCACATCAGTCATAACCACAAATGTAATACTGGCATTCAAATGAATGCCAATACTGTATATGCAATCACAACTGAAATACTGAAGCTTTTCACTCGTGGCATTAAATTCAGATACATTATTTTTGGTCATGGCTGAAGTACTTCATGTGTGGTATTTTAACTGCAGCAAGCCACTTGTTACATTTGTAGCAAGTGATTTGATACATTTTAGAGGAAAGAGATAAGGATCTGCATTGAATCATCATGTTTTGCTGAAACAGCATGGCATGAAACGTAACTTGCTAGGCCTTAAAACTTTGGACGACAAAACTGGATTTATGAGCAGAACTCACATGCGGAGCTGTGTCTCACAGATTACAGGATGGTTTTGTTGATTTGCTTTGGTCACTGTTTGGACTTAGTTACTTCATAATGTTATATTTTGTTTACACAGGGACTATTTAACACTAAGTGAAATTGTGAAAAGTAATATTTCCAATACAGAACAGTTGTACTGATTTTATTTTTCCTTGTCAGTCTTTCTAATTCAAACTTTTTATAAGCACTTAAAGGTGAGCTATGTAATGCCTCAAGATGAGGAAGGGTAAATAAAGCAGTGTGAGTATCACCTTAAGATGATAATGGAGTCTATGTATAACCTCTTGTATAGAGTGATGACATTTTTCCTGTCTGCTGTGACCCATAGTGCTCCTCCCTTCTTTGTTTACTGATGTGTTCTCTTGCTTTGATCTCTTCCATGCTGTTTTAGCTTTATCCTCCCTGTTCCTTGTGTATATTTCGGACCCTTATATGTTACCTTCAGTAAGTAGCACAGCAGTGTAGTGGCTAGCAATGTCACCTCACAGTACAAAAGTCTACAGTTCAGTTCTTGGCTGCGATGCCTTCTATATTGAGTCTGTATATCTTCCCTATGTTCACTTTGGTTTTCTCTGGGTGCTCCAGTTTCCTCCCATATTCCAGTGACATGCTGTAAGTAAATTGATGATGTCTAAATTGTCTAGATATGTGTATGTGTGCATGTGTGATACATAAGAAAGGCCTGACAATCTATTTGTGTCCTGCCTCTTTACCTGAATTCCATGGATGATGGTGGCAATTCACAAGATTGTTGTAGAAGTTACTTGCATGAACAGAGTAGAATGCTTACTTCCCGTTTGCAGGTCCTTCATATACCACAGTTCAGTAAAATATCTGCTGTTCCTTTATCAAAGCTACAATATCAGGTAGCTTTATAACTCTACATTTGCATAAATTCTCTACTTCCATAGCTCAGTTATAATTTATTTCTTTATTCATCTTTATGTTACTCATTTGCTGTGTCTGTCTGTCTCTCTGTCTGTCTATTTTATGTCTGTCTAGCTTTCTGCCTATTATCATTGGAATACAGTATACTCTTTCAGTGTGAAGGAATTTCCAGGAGCAGTCTGGAATGCTGTAGCTTTATTAATGATGCATGTGTTTTCTTTTAACTAGAAAGGATACCATTGAGAGAATTGAAAAGTGAAAAGAAACTCCCAGAAATATATAAGTAATGTTTTCAATTATGATCAATAAGGTTTATGGTGGGCAGCACTCTGGCACAGTGGTTAGCACTGTAGTCTCACAGCAATTGGGTCTCCAGTTCAGTTCTTGGCTGTGGTGCCGTCTTCATAGAATCTGCATATCATTATTTGTCTGCCTGCTTTTTGCTGAGTATTCTTGCTTTTCTTCATATCCCGATGATGCAATCTAGCTGTAATGGCATGTTTCCTGACAACCCTTAAGTGTACATACTGTGAGAGAGTAAGTGAGTGAGTGTGCCCATCCTGCAATGGATTTGTGTCCCATTCCCTGTTCACATTAGTCCTTCTGCCTTGCATCATCCAGTGAATGCTGGGATAGGCTCCAGCTGTTCCATGACCCTCCATAGGATTAAGCTTGTAATCGTGAATGAATGAATGAATGAAAGTTTAGGGCAAATATAGTGCTTTGTTGTTCTTTTGGTTGATGGTAGTAGAAACAAAATGATATACAGAAGTAGTATATAGCCCATGGAGCTGTTGGCTCAACTTAGTCACCTTTAGTGTGCAGCATTCTGTTGCTTCTATTGATTTTTTGTCCTCCTTTCCATCAGCTCTTTCTAAATGCACAGTATTTTTTCTCCTGGTCTTCCAATTCTGTCAGGAAAACTCCCTTTAAATTTGTTGGATACCAGTGGAATAGTTAAAAATAACAAGCATGAAAAAGCAAGTAGCATCATGTACAACAATGCATCCATCTGTTATTCCATGCTCATACATGTTCCTGCCTGACATCTAAAGTGATGCATGCAGTTAACAATATGGCTATAACTGCAGTGTACCCTATAAGTGGTGTGTACCAAATACACCACTAAATAAATAGACTCATAAGTCTACAGAGATAGCAGCAAAGACTGTTTTAATAAAATGATGAATAAGACAAATTAAAAAAAATACACGTTTGGGATGAACTTCGTCCCTTTCGCAAACAACTCAAAATGTTCTTTGTTAATAACAATATTGGTGTAGTTAAAAATATTGTATTCTCCCATACTAAAGTTCACATCATTATGCTTCAAAATGTTCTGTCCAATCTCCTTCCCAGTGGTCTTGAAATACCATGCTGTTGTCTCTCCTTCTGTTCCCTCCACCTGTGGGTACTTGTGTCTTTCCATCCTTCTTGGTCCCACAATATCTCCCCCTCTTCTAAAAAATTCTCATTCCTATTCTGATGCCTATTAGGTTTGGTGTTAGTGTGTGTATGTTTGTAGTAAACATGCTGTTTTTCATAATTTCTGCCCTCGTATAACTTATTCCCTTTCCTGACAGTCCTGTTGCTTTTAAAAGAAGCTTTGGTGTTCCTAGATTCCCACTTATAAGCCTCTTTATTAGCATATTGGTCCCTGTCTCTCCTCATTTTCTTACATTTTCTGTCAAACTGCTTATCAATAATTTTTTCTACCCATTCAAACTGACTGTTATATAATGTCTCCATTTCATCAAACAATACATCACTAATAATCTTCTCATTAAGAGTTTCCACTTCAGTTAACAGTTTACATATTTTTTTATCATTACAGGAAATGATAAACTTCATAAATTCCATACCAAAATTATGAAACATACTATTGCATTCATCAATGTTTTCATCATTTAAATCAATACCTATTGGAATTTTAAAAAAACGAAGTCCCATAGGCACAATGTGAGTGTCCTTACATTATTTTAAATAACTATTGTCCAATTGAATGCTTTTTAGTAATTTTAATTTGCTTCCAAAACTCGTAATACTCTCTTTTAGAGTTGCATCTGAACTTCTGTTAGGTATGCACTTGAAGTGGTTATTGTTAGTATTAAAATCCACTTCATTTAATAAATATTTATGAATGCCTCTCCCCATTTTTCGTTTGGAGCCGTTGTGATTATTAACAGTACCTGTGATGGCTCCGCTGGAAGCCATTGCGTAAGTCCTTTTGGGCACCATGCGTTTTGGTTTTGCTCCCAAATCCTGAAACACGACCTCCGATCCTGCAGTTCCTCGACTGGTGTTGATGTCGGCACCATTTGGTACCTTGTCCCTGGATCCATAAGAGGCTCGTCGGCACATATCCCTTTCGTGACTGTTGGCCCTGGCTTCCCCCAAATTCGCGCGCTTCTCCTCTCTCCTCACAGCGCGCGATGATGTCATGATGTGACCAGCACCATAGGGAGGCTCCCCTTGAGTGAACAGTTCAATTAATCGCGTGAGTTCACCCTTTACTATCGCCATCTTGGACTGTAATTTGTGTATCTCATCCCGTCTGGGTGAGAAAAGAGATGGTAGTTCGTCTAATGAATCCATACTGCCCGTAATTTACCAACTCGATAAATAAAAAAACGACAACTGGAACAGCAACAACAAAGTCCATAACAAGGAATTCAGTTCCAATACGGCAGTGTACCCTATAAGTGGTGTGTACCAAATACACCATTAAATAAATAGACTCATAAGTCTACAGAGATAGCAGCAAAGACTGTTTTAATAAAATGATGAATAAGACAAATTAAAAAAAATACACGTTTGGGATGAACTTCGTCCCTTTCGCAAACAACTCAAAATGTTCTTTGTTAATAACAATATTGGTGTAGTTAAAAATATTGTATTCTCCCATACTAAAGTTCACATCATTATGCTTCAAAATGTTCTGTCCAATCTCCTTCCCAGTGGTCTTGAAATACCATGCTGTTGTCTCTCCTTCTGTTCCCTCCACCTGTGGGTACTTGTGTCTTTCCATCCTTCTTGGTCCCACAATATCTCCCCCTCTTCTAAAAAATTCTCATTCCTATTCTGATGCCTATTAGGTTTGGTGTTAGTGTGTGTATGTTTGTAGTAAACATGCTGTTTTTCATAATTTCTGCCCTCGTATAATTTATTCCCTTTCCTGACAGTCCTGTTGCTTTTAAAAGAAGCTTTGGTGTTCCTAGATTCCCACTTATAAGCCTCTTTATTAGCATATTGGTCCCTGTCTCTCCTCATTTTCTTACATTTTCTGTCAAACTGCTTATCAATAATTTTTTCTACCCATTCAAACTGACTGTTATATAATGTCTCCATTTCATCAAACAATACATCACTAATAATCTTCTCATTAAGAGTTTCCACTTCAGTTAACAGTTTACATATTTTTTTATCATTACAGGAAATGATAAACTTCATAAATTCCATACCAAAATTATGAAACATACTATTGCATTCATCAATGTTTTCATCATTTAAATCAATACCTATTGGAATTTAAAAAAACGAAGTCCCATAGGCACAATGTGAGTGTCCATACATTGTTTTAAATAACTATTGTCCAATTGAATGCTTTTTAGTAATTTTAATTTGCTTCCAAAACTCGTAATACTCTCTTTTAGAGTTGCATCTGAACTTCTGTTAGGTATGCACTTGAAGTGGTTATTGTTAGTATTAAAATCCACTTCATTTAATAAATATTTATGAATGTCTCTCCCCATTTTTCGTTTGGAGCCGTTGTGATTATTAACAGTACCTGTGATGGCTCCACTGGAAGCCATTGCGTAAGTCCTTTTGGGCACCATGCGTTTTGGTTTTGCTCCCAAATCCTGAAACATGACCTCCGATCCTGCAGTTCCTCGACTGGTGTTGATGTCGGCACCATTTGGTACCTTGTCCCCAGATCCATAAGAGGCTCATCGGCACATATCCCTTTCGTGACTGTTGGCCCTGGCTTCCCCCAAATTCGTGCGCTTCTCCTCTCTCCTCACAGCGCGCGATGATGTCATGACGTGACCAGCACCATAGGGAGGATCCCCTTGAGTGAACAGTTCAATTAATCGCGTGAGTTCACCCTTTACTATCGCCATCTCGGACTGTAATTTGTGTATCTCATCCCGTCTGGGTGAGAAAAGAGATGGTAGTTCGTCTAATGAATCCATACTGCCCGTAATTCAATGAATGAATTTATGAAGTTTATCATTTCCTGTAATGATAAAAAAATATGTAAACTGTTAACTGAAGTGGAAACTCTTAATGAGAAGATTATTAGTGATGTATTGTTTGATGAAATGGAGACATTATATAACAGTCAGTTTGAATGGGTAGAAAAAATTATTGATAAGCAGTTTGACAGAAAATGTAAGAAAATGAGGAGAGACAGGGACCAATATTCTAATAAAGAGGCTTATAAGTGGGAATCTAGGAACACCAAAGCTTCTTTTAAAAGCAACAGGACTGTCAGGAAAGGGAATAAGTTATACGAGGGCAGAAATTATGAAAAACAGCATGTTTACTACAAACATACACACACTAACACCAAACCTAATAGGCATCAGAATAGGAATGAGAATTTTTTAGAAGAGGGGGAGATATTGTGGGACCAAGAAGGATGGAAAGGCACAAGTACCCACAGGTGGAGGGAACAGAAGGAGAGACAACAGCATGGTATTTCAAGACCACTGGGAAGGAGATTGGACAGAACATTTTGAAGCATAATGATGTGAACTTTAGTATGGGAGAATACAATATTTTTAACTACACCAATATTGTTATTAACAAAGAACATTTTGAGTTGTTTGCGAAAGGGACGAAGTTCATCCCAAACGTGTATTTTTTTAAATTTGTCTTATTCATCATTTTATTAAAACAGTCTTTGCTGCTATCTCTGTAGAATTATGAGTCTATTTATTTAGTGGTGTATTTGGTACACACCACTTATAGGGTACACTGCCGTATTGGAACTGAATTCCTTGTTGTGGACTTTGTTGTTGCTGTTCCAGTTGTCGTTTTTTTATTTATCGAGTTGGTGAATTACGGGCAGTATGGATTCATTAGACGAACTACCATCTCTTTTCTCACCCAGACGGGATGAGATACACAAATTACAGTCCGAGATGGCGATAGTAAAGGG
Organism: Protopterus annectens; assembly: GCF_019279795.1. Classification (NCBI taxonomy): domain Eukaryota; kingdom Metazoa; phylum Chordata; order Ceratodontiformes; family Protopteridae; genus Protopterus; species Protopterus annectens. Next base: position 962,778,551 of record NC_056747.1, read on the forward strand.
TGAACTCACGCAATTAATTGAACTGTTCACTCAAGGGGAGCCTCCCTATGGTGCTGGTCACGTCATGACATCATCGCGCGCTGTGAGGAGAGAGGAGAAGCGCGCGAATTTGGGGGAAGCCAGGGCCAACAGTCACGAAAGGGATATGTGCCGACGAGCCTCTTATGGATCTGGGGACAAGGTACCAAATGGTGCCGACATCAACACCAGTCGAGGAACTGCAGGATCGGAGGTCATGTTTCAGGATTTGGGAGCAAAACCAAAACGCATGGTGCCCAAAAGGACTTACGCAATGGCTTCCAGTGGAGCCATCACAGGTACTGTTAATAATCACAACGGCTCCAAACGAAAAATGGGGAGAGACATTCATAAATATTTATTAAATGAAGTGGATTTTAATACTAACAATAACCACTTCAAGTGCATACCTAACAGAAGTTCAGATGCAACTCTAAAAGAGAGTATTACGAGTTTTGGAAGCAAATTAAAATTACTAAAAAGCATTCAATTGGACAATAGTTATTTAAAACAATGTATGGACACTCACATTGTGCCTATGGGACTTCGTTTTTTTTTTTAAATTCCAATAGGTATTGATTTAAATGATGAAAACATTGATGAATGCAATAGTATGTTTCATAATTTTGGTATGGAATTTATGAAGTTTATCATTTCCTGTAATGATAAAAAAATATGTAAACTGTTAACTGAAGTGGAAACTCTTAATGAGAAGATTATTAGTGATGTATTGTTTGATGAAATGGAGACATTATATAACAGTCAGTTTGAATGGGTAGAAAAAATTATTGATAAGCAGTTTGACAGAAAATGTAAGAAAATGAGGAGAGACAGGGACCAATATGCTAATAAAGAGGCTTATAAGTGGGAATCTAGGAACACCAAAGCTTCTTTTAAAAGCAACAGGACTGTCAGGAAAGGGAATAAGTTATACGAGGGCAGAAATTATGAAAAACAGCATGTTTACTACAAACATACACACACTAACACCAAACCTAATAGGCATCAGAATAGGAATGAGAATTTTTTAGAAGAGGGGGAGATATTGTGGGACCAAGAAGGATGGAAAGACACAAGTACCCACAGGTGGAGGGAACAGAAGGAGAGACAACAGCATGGTATTTCAAGACCACTGGGAAGGAGATTGGACAGAACATTTTGAAGCATAATGATGTGAACTTTAGTATGGGAGAATACAATATTTTTAACTACACCAATATTGTTATTAACAAAGAACATTTTGAGTTGTTTGCGAAAGGGACGAAGTTCATCCCAAACGTGTATTTTTTTAAATTTGTCTTATTCATCATTTTATTAAAACAGTCTTTGCTGCTATCTCTGTAGACTTATGAGTCTATTTATTTAGTGGTGTATTTGGTACACACCACTTATAGGGTACACTGCCGTATTGGAACTGAATTCCTTGTTGTGGACTTTGTTGTTGCTGTTCCAGTTGTCGTTTTTTTATTTATCGAATATGGCTATAACTGTTAGGTACACATCTGTTTCTGAATGAAAATGACTGATCCTGCTGAGATGATAGAATTAAGCAGACATTAGTTTGTTTTTGCAAGACTAGTGTGCAATTGCATAAAGCAAACTGGAATACTTTACTGTGGCCATTTTAATCACAATCAGACATGCAAGGTGTAAAAAGTCGATAAAGTATATGTAACTAATGAGTATGGATATTAGTGGATTATAATTTCAAGTCTGAGTGGACATTTATGTTTGAAATGTTCTGAAATGGGTAACTTTGTTATTATCGGTAAGTAAATTTTGTTTCACTTTTAGGGAAAATATTCAAGACTTAAACAATAAATATAACTTGGTAGGTGAGTTTACACTTAAAATAGTAGGGAAGGTGAAGCCAAAAGAACTCATGCATTTATGCACGGTCCTAAAAAGAACAAATAATAGTGTGGGGCCATGGTTAGAAAACAGCTCCTGACCCAAAGTATACTTATCCGCTACTGCTTGGGAAAATCCATTCTTTGTAAATATGTTATGATGTGTAACACCATTTATGCATTGTAATGACCTATTGTTATGATTTTGCCTTCCTAGAATTTGCCAGGTTATTCCTGTAAAGGGCCTTTAGACTAGTGTACTTATCCATTTAAGAAATAGAAACAAATAAGCAAATCACCTTCTTTTAGCACCTCTTCCTAATCTAAAAACCAGATTCAAAAGGCAAACAGTCTAAATCCAGCACTCGTATCACTAGCAAATATCTGTTACAATAATCATATCTTACCATGATGCATGAAAATGTATGTCGTTATCTTAACCCTCTTTATAGAATTTGTTAGCTCATAAAAGTTCCAATTTGTAATATGCCATTAGCCACAAAGTTTCCAGGTATAGAAGTACACTGCATATAAAGTAACATCTCCAGTACACTGCATATAAGGTAACAGCTCCTCCCAGTTCCAACCCACCAGAGTACTAATCCTACAAAATCACAGAAAGACACTGCAGATGGTTTAAAGCACAAATCCACTCATGGATTAAAACATCCCTAGCCATCTAACCCAGACTGTAGTGGTACACCAGTGAGGTTCCATGAAGATCTTACTTTGCTGTTTACTTTTATAAATATAGCATGTCCCCCTCCACAAAACAAATCTGTTTAAAGATAAAGTATTTGAAAAATTATAACAGAAAGCATTCACCTATAACATATCTTCTTCAACCAACCCTCCAACACAAATCCATCCATCCACATCCCCTTTTTCCCATATGGGGTCAGGGTATCGGTTCAACTGTGACAATCATCTAGAGGCAATGTTTACACTGCTAGGTGGCTATCCCTCCTGTGGTAGTTCTTCCACACCACAAACATGCACATCTATGGCCAATTTAGAGTGATCAATCCACCTATTGCATGTCTTTGGAATGTGGGAGGTAACTGGAAAACCTGGAAGAAACTCACACAAACACAGGGAGGACATGCAAACTCTGCACAGAAGACACCTCAACTGAGAATCAAACCAGGGAACCTGTTGCTGTGAGATGACAGTGCTATCTACTGTGCCAGTGTGCTGCTCCTCAACTCTCCTCCCCAAATATTGACATATATACAATACTCTAGTGTTTGCTTCCACTCTTGGAGCAAAAACCCTTCTTCCTCTGATTGTAACTATGTCACCAAAGCCTCTGTGCATGTGATAGTCCCACTTTCATGGGAGTGGGAGCAACCCTTTCCCTAGAACATCAAAGCAACATCATAGTTTTGGATGTGACTTAGCCCATTAGGTTATCACTTATACATCAAGTACAGAGAATGCTCAACCCATAATCTAAGTAGACAAGACCTTGATCCCTCCTTCACAGCCATCTAAGCAATAATACATAAGTAGGCCA
>NC_056747.1:962784434-963021934 GCF_019279795.1 Protopterus annectens
TTTCTGTCAAGGCAGCTTTAGATAAAACAAAAAATACAATAAAATGCAAACTTTTTAAAGTTGGCACATGCGCACTTTCAAGTTTATATAAAGTACTGCTGTGATATTTCTTTTTAATATCCACACAATGTCCATAAATCCTTTTCTTTAATGGATGCTCTACTTTCCCCAGTGTAAAATGAGCATAGCATGATGAACACTGGGACAGGTATACTGCTGCTCAGGTACTGCAGTCATACTTGCCATTACAAGAAATGACCCTATCATCAGTGGCTGCACCTCCCACATTTAGCCATTTTACCCCTTAACAACTGCTTATTAGTGGACCTTCTTTCAATAATTTCCCTAATGATGGCTTCCCTCTGAAAAACAAATCTGGGACTATCCACAAACATGTTAATAAACCAGAATGGAAAAATATATAAATAATTCCTTTTGAAAATATTGTAGACTTCGAAAATATTACTTGAAAAAGTCATAAATAAAATATTAAAATCAATACCTTTTAAAGCAGAAGTCTTTAAAACAGAATTTGAATCACATAAAATAGGCTTGTATAAAACTTTATATCCTACTGCAGCAGCAGTTGCAGCAGCAATTTGTTCAGTCATATTGAAATTGTAACCACTGTTAAGAATCATAGCCCTTAAAAATTATTTCTTCTAAAAACAACTTGTAATTAGAAATAATGCATGAAAGCCTATTCTCCCTTTAACTCTACCCCATTTCTGATGTAAATGGTGACTACCTTGCCAATGAAAATATGCCTTAGTAAAAGCTGATTTATGATATATCGAGGGCAGTAATAAATTGTTATCAAAGTCCTTCAATAATTTAATGTCTAAATAATGTATTTCATCATAAGATGCAAAATAGGTAAATCTTGAAAATGACATAGTGCTTTCCAAATATTTAAAAAACTGCCCTAACTCAGCCTTTGAACAAGTCTGCAGCATGAAAATGTCATAATGGTATCTTAAATACAAATGAATGTTGGTGAAAAACTTACTTAAAAATAACATATTCTTCTTCCCAATGCGTAAGCACCAGATTTGCAAAAATAGGTGCAAATGCTGTACCAATAACTAGAATTGTACGTTGCCTAAATTACTCCACCTTGAAAAATATGAAAATGTTTTTTTCAAAATAACGTCCATGAAACACTCAGTAAGTCACAATCTGTGCCCATTTAAAGCTTGGTAATCACAACTTGCCTCTATCAAGCAATGTGTGCCTGCATCATGAAGAATAACAATGCAGATTACTAATGACAGCTGTCAGCAGCCAAACATCTTTAACAAATTCTGGTTTAGCTAGGCTACTTAGAAAAATGCCATAAACGTATAATTAAGGTTGGGTATAACTTTATTGCCCCATTAAGTTTGCAGTTTGTTAAAATCAATAAGGGCTTTGTTATTGACCCTCCCTAGCTGCCACTGTGGCCTAAAGGGGGGGAGTTATATACACTGGAATGAATTTTGGGAATTCCAAAAATTGTTGGTACAATGGGAGAAAAAATGTACAAAAATTCAAACAACTCGGGGAAATGTAATGCTGATATAATAAATCATGCAACAAATGCTTAGCTGGTATATTTGCAATATTCACCTCATTTAAAGAAATCCTTTCATAAAAATCATTGCCACTTAACAACTTCAACATTTTAAATGAATAATCCATAGAATTCATTATAACAAGTCCTCCCCTTTACTGGGTTTCATAATCGTGATGGACTTGTTGTTAGAAATGTTCATAACTTCCTCTTCATCCTTAGACAAGTAAAAAAAAACATTTGCTACATGTTGCTGTTTGTCTTTTCCTGGTTAGGGGTCGTCACAGTGGAACTCCAGTCCGCTAATGATTGGCAATCGATTTTTATGGTGCCAAGTTGCCAGCCCAACACCCAACTTTCAGTGAAGGCACGCCATTCATGCATGTCTTTCGGAGGCCACTCGACCGCGGGAAGGACATGCAGACTCCACACACAAGGCACTCCAGCCGAACAGGAGAACCTCTTGCTGTGAGGCAACAATGCTACCACTGTACCACCATGGCTTATAGCTCTGAAATCTTTTTCTATAACAGATTCAAATGCATGCAAAACCAGATGCAGTAAGGTATTAAAACAGGATGCAATTAGGTATTAAAACAACTTGTACATTTGAGTATTTGCATTTCTATTCTCCTGATGACTGATATTGAAAAATAAATGAAAGTTTAATTTACGAATAAGAAAGTTTTAAATCAATAAGCAATGGCACAAATTTAGCTGGCACTACCGGTACAAAAGAAAACCTCACTTTAAATGGCGATGTACATTTCTGGCAACAAAGTCACTACAATCGTATACTGTGAAATATCCAGTGGCCAAAATCAAAGGGAATTTCTGCTCATACACATTCAACAACATCTCCAGGGTGCCGTTTTGTCCTGATGATTTCTTTGCCATCTCTGAAAATGTGGGGGATAAAACTGATATAGTTTAGTGACCCTGTCTTTTGGCCAACTACTGTGATGTCATGGGTTGTGGAGGAGGGGGGGTCTCTAAAAATCTTCCTCACCTCTAGCATTGTCATTACAGGAGACTGAAACTTCAGGAATATCTGGTGATGCCAAAGCACTAATAGTAATTCCTCATTTGCCATCATGATTAGAGAGTCGAAGTTTTTTTATTACCTCCTCCCTGGCAAGACAGTGAACCACAGAAGGGAATGACAGACAGATCAGTAAGTTATATTAAATCTTATTACAAGTTCCCTGTATCTCAGTAGGAATACCTTACTGATCTGATTGTTACTGCCCTGCTATGTAGCATTCCTCTGCTGCACAGCACTGTCACTATGTATGTATTTATTTATTTCTGTTTACTAGAGTAATGCACTGATCAGTATTGACCAATTTCAGGCTCAGCCTGGGTGAAATATAAAACATTTCACAAACAAAAATAAAAAGTAGTTCAGACTAATTACATAGAAAAAGCTGTGTATATACATTGTAGAAAAGGTCCTTCAATCACTGCAGCAGCAATTTGTTCAATCGTATTGAAAGTGTAACCACTGTTAAGAAACATTGTGGTGCAGTGTACAATCAAGCTGAGTGCAATGCACAATATATGCATTAGTTTCTAAAGTGGGTCAATCTTCAGTGAATCTTGAGATAAAAGAAGAGGCTTAGAAAGGAGATAAGTTAGGTGATATGTCCTGTGTTGAAGAAGCAACATTTGGCTTGGGTGAAGAACTACTTTTTGAGTTGCATTCCAAGTTTGGAATAAGTGATGATTTCTTTACTGTTGATAGGGAGAGCTTGCCAAAGAGTAGGTGTCTGAAAGGAGAAAGCATGTGGGCAGTATTTCCAGCCTAGGTGCACCATGCACTCTTGTGCTCTGTTCACAAAAACAGGGTGGCAGTTGGACACTAGAACCCACTATCACAATTTACATTAATGAAATGGAGTAGTGGAAAACAGTTTACAAGACTCACTGCAAAATTTCTTGTACACACTGCAGCAGTATATCTATGATTAACACGGCCCTTTTTAAATATTATTTCTGTAGTCACTGACTATTTTGTATGCAAAAAAGTTGATATAGCTTCTTGAAGTATGCTGGTTGTATTCATTTTCAAAGTTTTGCTTTCAGAAGGGTATCATGTTGTAATCTTAAGTAAACAAAATTATGTAGGTAGAACGTAGGAGATTGTAGATGAACATTAATGTAATTTTCTTGCATGGTAAACGTATTTGTCTTTCAAATTTTCCATATTTATTTTACATGCAATGTATTTATTAGATGGTTGATTGTCCTTCTCTTTCTGAATTACTTCTGCCTTTACTTTTTAAACCCTCTAGTTGGGGGTTGATATAATGGTTAAGGTGTTTACCTTATAAACATAAGGTACAGGGTTTGATTCTCACCTTTGAGGGGAAACTGTCTAGGTATAAAATGTCCCACAAGGGCAGGTATCCTAGTACATACATATGAACCTATAAACCCATTCTTTCTCTGACTTCTGGCATTCTAGCATACCAGGAGAGGGAGGTAAGTGCAATAAATTACAGATGGCATGCAGTATGGGTTAGGAGATATGAATGCTGCTAAGACACTTGCTGGATGGAAGGCTGGTATAATTTCTACTACGTTGTACCTTATGCATATGCATGTTTCCCCATACCTACATTCCCAGATAAAAGTGAATGAGTCTTTATTAACTCTCACACATCCATAGTACAAAAGCTGCAATCATGGGCCCTCCTACCAAAAGAGATCTTGCAGAGGTACTCAGCCAAAATCCCCCATCACCACCAACAAGATGGACAAACCAGCACTGGCTTTTCACTTCTGTCTTGCCCTGGCTGGCTTTTCCAAGACACATACTATTAATCTAATTCAGGTCATCTGGGGAATAGTCAGGGCAAATACCCCTATGCAGTGGGCCCAACATTAAACTGCTTTTATTTCAAAGGATATTAGTTTTTCAGCTACATCAGAAGAACTTCACAAAATAAATATGGTACTAAAGCTTTCCAGTCGGCAGTGATCACAGACTCACTTTGCTAACAATGACTGTCTAAATATGGCTGATAAGGGTACTTGGGTTTTTACATGGCTAGGCTTGTAAAGGCCTTAGGGCCATTAGCCTAGTAACCTTCTATGAACCTATGAACCTATGAATTCAGAACTGTAGCCTGTACTGGAAAATTTCTTTTCATGTTCAAAACTCTGGTCATATTGAACACAATCCATTGACTGTTTTCTATTTCTTTTCTCTAGTATCTTTATTCATTTTGTCATTTAGTGTGCTAAAATTATCGTAAATCATTTCTTATGCATGTTTTATTATAACTACTTGACTTATTTTGTATAAGCAATGACTATGTTTACTTTTGTTTTGAGTTGAAATGTCTCCCTCGTGTGTTTCAACTGTGGTGCAGTTAATAATATATATGAATGGGAACTTGTACTCTTTGTGCCTGGACTTTGTGTCTTGTGTGACATAGCATAATTGAGATCAACTAACCCTGCATTTCTGCATCACTCACTAGAATTACCTCCAATCTGTTCTTTCCATTCTTAGGTACTCCTAACCTTTTAGGCAATTTTCTCAGTGGTCAACATTATTTATTTCAAGTTTCTCTTTGCCTGAATCTGAAGCATTGTTGTCTTGTAGTTTAACTACTTTCACTCTGGAAGTGTTACTGTCTTTCTAATGATCTATTTCATTTTAACTTTACTGGTAGAATGAGTTAACCTCATGTGCAAAGAAATAGCAAAAAAATAAATAGTAATTCCTACTTCAGTTACATGTTCAATCAGTTCAGAAATGTAAATAATCCAAGCCAACAAGACCATGCTGTGAAAAGTTTGTATATCAGCTTCAGATTGTCAAAATGTGTAATTATACAAATGAATGCTTATAAATATATGCATTGAGATTTAAGTAATCTAGATTAAAACTAATTTGCCAGATTGTATTATGAAATATATTCTTAAAGATTAGAAAAATGCACAATTTCACTTTATATTTTCATATTTTTCCAGAAGAGCGTGCTATCAAACTCCCTATAAATGCTTTTCCAGAAGAACTTAATATCAGACTCCTATAAATACTGAGATTTTGTGCCATCACTTCTATTTTTATAATATCTGTTTTTGCATGTAACTGTTGGAGTACATCTCTGCAAGGGTAATAATCCAGTATGGTTGGAAGAAAGCTGTTACAGTGATATAAATATGCAAATATACAGTAAAGAGATTCAAACTGAAACTGCAAAAGTTAAATTATACTATCAAGAACAGATGTAAATAAATATATTAGAACCCCATATTTATAAAGAAGCTAAGAGAGGGGAGTCCATGTCCTAGAAAGCATCATATAACTGGAACATCCAGTACCCTGTAAAGAGGGAGACAAGTATCAATGTTCTTTAACTGATGCATAACAGACTTTACACAATGTCTGCTACAAGATGTAAGAGTAGAAAACTAGTGAAAATAAGGGAAAAGACAGTACAATCATAACCATATAGTTGCCTGGTTTTATTATGCAGTAGAAGAATGTAACATAACAGTTTAGACTCAGTTTTTATGCTGATGAAGTGGTTCTAAGATTTTACAACTCTCATAATGTTTGAACCCCAGGAATATAGATTAATTGGCATGGCTTGTTGATTGAGACATATTGGAGGACAGTCCATTAATGAGTAAAATGTTTTAAATTACATATTTTTTTATGTCAAGGTTTTGAACTTAGTAAAAACTCTGAATGATAAAATGCCTGAGACTCAGATCTCCTTCCTTGGGGGGAGGGGGGATGATATGTATCTGTAGCAGAGGCATCTCCTAGAAAAGGCAGGATAATGTTCCCGGGGGTAGAAGGGAACAAAAACAGGAATTGTGGACACATGCAGGAAGACATTTTGTGGGTTATACATTTGAACATGTGCAGGTAACAGCTCATATTCATGCTTTGCACGTACGCGTAAATTCTAGCCTGATGGAAGTGTTAGGGTATAAAAAAAACTCCCTCGCATCACATATGTAGTGGCGAGGTAGCTGTCCAAGCTCTAGAGATCTTAGCCCCGATCCTTCTTTCCCTGTCAAGGAAGACTTAATCACAGTGAGGCTATGTGGTATTAAACTACTGGGGGTAGATGTAGAACAAATGGGCTAGTACAAGACTTGGTGGCCTGTGCCTGAGGGCAAGAAAGGGACAAAGAGGAAACAAAGGATGTATCAATTAAAGTCATATACATTTATATAACTTGTGTATTTCATATCTCAATGATTTTTAGATATGATTAAGTAATGCAAACCTCACCTGACTATTAGCCATGATTTATTGTATTATACTGTCAAGAAGTGCATTGCTCATTAATAACCATACAGAGGAGTTTGCTATACAAGTTATGAAATCAAATTTTACTCACTTGAAAGAATGCATAGTCCAGATAATGTGTGTAACTGTCAGCAAACACATAATTGGTCAGTCAGTATAATGGGTTTTCATAGACACTTGATGATTATTAATAAATCATTTTATCTTAATGTTATCTACTAATCAGAATTGTGACTAGTGTAAGCCATGCTTCCTTCTGTAGTGTATTTATGCAATTTATTATTTAAATCTTACACTGAAGGGAAAAACAACAGCAACAGTATAAAACAATCCAGTGTGTTAAAATAACTTCTATTGTCATTTTCAGTCTCACATTGAAGGTGGCCGCACCCCTGAGAAGATACTACCTTCTATTCAAGAAGACCATGAGGAAGGTGATGATTTCTTCAGCCCCTCACCTGCCAGTGTTGCTCGAAGGAAACTCATGTTGCCTATCTTGAACAGCCCAATTCGCCGGGGCTCTCTCAGCAGCCTTTTAGGGGATGATCTTCGACAGTTCTCTGCATTGCGACGTTCCTGCCAGTCTCCAGTCAGAATGCCTAATGGAAAAAGTTCCTCGCCTCAGTGTAGAAAAGGGGCCACTAGTTCTGACACTGCAACCAATAATGAGAACAATAAACCAGCAAAACTACTCCTTCCAACACAGAATAACTTGGGTCCGCCAGATCTCAGCCCCAGGTACAGTACCCATGGATAGCAGTAAATTGAAATGAGTTCAAAATCTGTTTTCAACAAATGTAGTATAACTGTCTGCATAATTCTAGAAAGCCTGATAAAAGTATTACTGTGACTGTCAATAAAGGTATAAATGCATATCTAGAAATAGTGTCAAACGTGTCATTTCACTCCTGTAAAAGTTGCTGAAAACAGTACTGTGTGTATGTATAAAGGCATTAAATTAAGGAATTTACTGATTTATTCTTCCTGTCAAAAATATATTTTCACATTTCCCTGAACTTAAATTATAAGTACTTTTGAAGTGAAGATTTGATAAATATACCAAAACCATTAAAAAGAAAACATGTCGCTTAATAATTTAACTGCATAAAATTATTGTGACAGTGAGAGTATAATTAATCAAGTGAACAATTACCTAAAATATTAGATTCATATTTCACAATATTGCATAACTATCCCTCTGTTAGCACTTTTCTGTCCTTACGTTCACTAACTCTGCTGAACATGAGTTTTTAAAGTATCCCTCAGCCTGTAATATACACTTCATTCAGTTCGGTCATAAACTGACAGGAGGGTCCTTTCTTCTTGTTGCAATGAATGGAAATTCTCAGATTAATCTCATTGACTCTAGTTCAAAGCAACATCACAGAACAGTGGGGGTATTTGGGAGAAAGGAAGTTTCTCCTTACCTCCAAGGTTGTGCAGTCCTGAATGTGGATATGTAGGGGGCACCAGGATGCATAGGGCTTGCCCCCATACAAGGACATATTTTTTATAGTCATTAGTGTAGGATGTTGACTATTTTCTTCCAATGTAACTAGTTTAATTAAAAGGTCTTTCTCTTATTAGCCTTAATGTTAAAGGTCAGTTAAAAAGTTAGAGCATCTGGTTTCTTTCTTGTCTTAATTGCTCCTTTCCATAATTTTCTCTGTGGAAATGAAATCTGGAGAGCAAGTTGGTTGTAGTATAAGCTACTGTACTGTGCTGATATTAGGCTGACTCTGTTGTGCCTTACCAAAAGCTACAATAGCAAACCTCTTTTGAAAGACTGTAGCTTGCAAAACTTAGTTCCAAGCAAAACTATGTTGATATGTTGGACTTCAGCCACATAACCCTCTTTACTGTTATAAAATGCTGATGTCACAGCAGACCATGAAGTCTATGTATATGGCTTTAGTCAGAATATTCCATCCATCCACAAAACCCTTTTTCCTCTTTTTGCAAATGGGATTGGGGTGTCACTTCAAGAGTTATAATCATCTAAAGCCAATGTTTACACCACCAGATGACTAACCTTGCTGCAGGTGTTCTTCCACACCCCACACTCACACTTATGGCCAATTTAGAGTATCCAATCCACTTACTACATATCTTTGGAATGTGGGAGGAAACCCATGTGAACAAAGGGAGGACATGCAGACTCCAAAGAAGGCAGCCCAGCCAAGAATGGACCCAGGGAACGTCTTGCTGTGAGGCAACAACACTATCTAATATTTGGAGGAAAGCTCTTAAGAGATGTGCCTGTCAGAAGCTATGTAAATATATGCAAGTCTGCATTTACAAAATGCAGTACTTAAGCTATTAATGTACTGCTTTAACTGCAGTTTTTTTTTATCATTTCTTTTCAATAAATGTAATTTTATTGCATGTATCAAATATGTCAGTTTGAATTAGCCTCAGTGACTTTGCTTGTTTATCCAGCAAATAAACTATAATCTGGGACTATCACTACAGCTATGCCAAAATCCTACCATCGTGTTTAAATTTACTAAGGGATAACTGTGGGGAATTTCCCAGTACCCTGGCCAATTTTTCCTTAGTCTGTGTAAATGCCATGTTGATTTTCTCTTGAAAATAGGCCATGAGCCTAGTGAAACCAGTACAGTCAATGAAAAGCAAACAAATCAATTAATTTCATGACTTACACACTATGTTGTCATTGCAGTAACTCTTGTATACAGGTTGGTATCTGTAAAATGTGGCCAATTTTAAATCCTGTTGATAGCGTAGAGGATTTGTTCAGAATTTTTAAATTATATTCGGTTGCTTTCTTTCATCTGCCATCAGCCAGGTCCCACTGTCATCAATCCCTAAAACTATGTTGGACACGATGCTGGGCCGTCACTATGGTAGGATTTCTTGGTAGCCTACCGTTAACATCCAAGTGGATGCATGGCATGTGGTAATGTCAGTGTAGTTCACATGTTTCTGCATGTGCACCGCTTACTGGTGATAGTCTGTCTGCATCCCCATCACTTTTTATGCTAAGAGGGCTGATCACTAGGGAGGAAGAACTCTGTACCTTCTTCTAAGAGAAGGAACACTGGCAAGACAGACGTGATTATTCTGACCTCCAATATCCCTTTCTTACCTGAATGATTCTTCTCATTTTGATGGTTGCTATAAGTAGAAGAAAGATCCACAAGACAAATTAAATTCCAAACAGGAGCAAAAAATATTTAAAAGAGAGCAAATAAGGTAATGAGGCTTTGCTGTGTATTGTGTATGTCTGTGAGAGAGTGAGTGAGTGAGTGAGTGAGTGAGTGAGTGAGTGAGTGAGTGAGTGAGTGAGTGAGTGAGTGAGTGAGTGAGTGTGTGTGTGTGTGTGTGTGTGTGTGTGTGTGTGTGTGTGTGTGTGCGTGTGTGTGTGTGTTGGGGGGTGTATTTTATAAAGTAATTTCATTTTCCTATAATTCATATTGATAATTATTATTCAAAGCAATATATTAGGTTTCTGAGGCTTAAATCTTTCAAGGCCTGATTTCCTGAAGCCTGAAATTTTGCATGTTAAGTCTTCTAATCACACCCTGTTACCTGGATGATGATACAATTGGACATTTATGTTTCCTTTGTACTTTACAGTCATGCCCAGCATTGACAAAAAAACACAATCTGTACAGGTGAGATGACAAATATAGTGCAATTCCATGATAACAGGAATTTCAAAAGAATGCGCCCAGAATGATATTTACAAAACAGGCTTTTCTATAGTAATAATGCCTTGCTTGATGTTTTATGATCAGTTAATGAAGTATTTTAATTTTAAATGATGTTTTATCATTTGGTAAAATAAACAGTTATGAATTAGTCCAAATATAGCTCTTTCTGAGTTGTTTCACTTCACAGTAAAGAGTGTACTGAAGTTTATGCACATCACAAAAGCTGGCAATGTGCTGGGTAAGTCAGGGGGGTACTAACATATTCCGGATTATTTTTTAACTTTCGAGTTTAAATGCACAGGTGCATATAGTATTATTGTAAAATGTCTGGGTGCCTCTTATCATGTAACTAAATACAAGTCTACATTGTTGCTAACTTCCTCCCTAAATTTCAGATTTTAATATTTAAAGATGTAATTTTAGTCCAATTCTAAGTACTTTGCAGGGTGGAAAACATAATGTTTAAATATTAACCTGCGCTGAGTTTTGGGTTGTCATCTGTCAGGTTTTTGTTGATAAGTTGATTTTCTGCTGGGAAGTCAGTTTTACTAAATAGCAGCCCAGTAATATGGATTATTCAGACCGTTCTTATACAACTTACAGCATTTATTTTCTCAATGCATTTCTGAGTTGCATTCAGTTTCCGCTGATGTGAAATACTCATTCCGAGTGGTATGAGAAACATCTAGAAGAATTTTAAGAGGGAAATAATCAAGTGCATTACTATTTACATCTCAGCAGAAGGGACTAAGAGCTAGCTAAAAGTCTGATTACAACATTTTTGTAGTAAAGGATGTGTCTGCCCTGCAGATTAATTTGCTGTTCCTTCTACTTAAGCAGATTCACTTTTTTGGTTTTAGACTGACCTAGTTATGAACAAAGGCACAGTTCTGCAAAACTATGAAGTGTGCACTGTCAAGAAAGGTATCTAAATACTGCTTATGCTGTCTTAAAGTCCTGCAGATAACAACAATTCATAAATAATTCACTCCTACAATTTGCCTCAGTGCCAGTTTCATCTGTAACAAAAAAAGAACGTTACACATACAGTGTTTATGTTTCTGCACCTTTTGCTTTATTCACGATCATTTACTGTTTGTTTAGCCTTGTGACAAACAACTTTCTGAAAAGATGAAAATCATATTTACTTATGAAAGTGATTCAGTTTGGGATGGAGTATGAAGTGTGAGTTTATTGTGGGGTTTCAGAAATGCATAATGATCTGCACCATCCAACACGAAGCACTATGGCAGTTTTGTTGGATAACACCGCATGCAGATGTGACAGTCCTGGGGCACAGCTAATGTAAAGTCGTGATCAGAGTAGTGGGGTAGAGCTATTCAGAGACAAACTATACTGTGTTATTTTTGGGGCAAAGTATTGGGAATGTACAGTCTCTTTACAATGAATATCAATTCCTGCCTATGGTAGAACCAGAGTGGTTGGTTAGCACCACAGATGCATGCATGCTTGGACATATCGGAGGAGCATATGTGTGTGTGTGTGTGTGTGTGTGTGTGTGTGTGTGTGTGTGTGTGTGTGTGTGTGTGTGTGTGTGTGTGTGTGTGTGGGGCACGATTGGTGTCTGAGTGCATGTGTGTCAGAATGTTATGTGTGTAGAGCAGTGATGGCGAACCTATGATACTCGTGTCAAATGTGACACACCACAACGTTTTGGGTGCCACACCAGCATTCGCCAACACCCGAGTTTAAAATACAAGAAATATGTGACCCTGCACTTATCTATTAAAACTGAGCAAAAAAAAGTCATTAATTGATGTTAATTGAATCAAATGCAGTGTGTTCCATATTTATTTCAGTTCAATTCAAAATTACTATTAAACGTAAGGTAATTTTTGTCGAACTATTTTAAGCCCAATTATCAGTGAGCATATCATTTTTTCTATTGTAAGTCACTGGCTTTTCTTTTACTTTTATAATACATAGCAGCACACAAGACTGGACTGTATTTTTTTAAATAAATGAACATGTAAAGACTTGTTTCTCTTTTGTTTGGAGGGGGTGACACGCCAGCAGAGTCAAGATAGGCATTTTCCAAATTTTTGATATGCCGAGCCCAAAAGGTTCACCGTCACTGGGGTAGAGGGATGATTAGGACTGCCTGGGTGTCTGTGAGAATGCACGTCTGTTAGAATGTGTGTGTGTGTGTGTGTGTGTGTGTGTGTGTGTGTGTGTGTGTGTGTGTGTGTGTGTGTGTGTGTGTGTGTGTGTGTTGGGGGTGTATTTTGTAAAGTAATTTCATTTTCCTATAATTCATATTGATTATTATTCAAAGCAATATATTAGATTTCTATGATACAATTGGACATTTATGTTTCCTTTGTACTTTACAGTCATGCCCAGCATTGACAAAAAAACACAATCTGTACAGGTGAGATGGCAAATATAGTGCAATTCCATGATAACAGGAATTTCAAAAGAATGTACCCAGAATGATATTTACAAAACAGACTTTTCTATAGTAATAATGCCTTGCTTGATGTTTTATGATCAGTTAATGAAGTATTTTAATTTTAAATGATGTTTTATATTTTGGTAAAATAAACAGTTATGACTTAGTCCAAATATAGCTCTTTCTGAGTTGTTTCACTTCACAGTAAAGAATGTACTGAGGTTTATGCACATCACAAAAGCTGACCATGTGCTGGGTAAGTCAGGGGGGTACTAACATATTCCGGATTATTTTTTAACTTTCGAGTTTAAATGCACAGGTGCATATAGTATTATTGTAAAATGTCTGGGTGCCTCTTATCATGTAACTAAATACAAGTCTACATTGTTGCTAACTTCCTCCCTAAATTTCAGATTTTAATATTTAAAGATGTAATTTTAGTCCAATTCTAAGTACTTTGCAGGGTGGAAAACATAATGTTTAAATATTAACCTGCGCTGAGTTTTGGGTTGTCATCTGTCAGGTTTTTGTTGATAAGTTGATTTTCTGCTGGGAAGTCAGTTTTACTAAATAGCAGCCCAGTAATATGGATTATTCAGACCGTTCTTATACAACTTACAGCATTTATTTTCTCAATGCATTTCTGAGTTGCATTCAGTTTCCGCTGATGTGAAATACTCATTCCGAGTGGTATGAGAAACATCTAGAAGAATTATAAGAGGGAAATAATCAAGTGCATTACTATTTACATCTCAGCAGAAGGGACTAAGAGCTAGCTAAAAGTCTGATTACAACATTTTTGTAGTAAAGGATGTGTCTGCCCTACAGATTAATTTGCTGTTCCTTCTACTTAAGCAGATTCACTTTTTTGGTTTTAGACTGACCTAGTTATGAACAAAGGCACAGTTCTGCAAAACTATGAAGTGTGCACTGTCAAGAAAGGTATCTAAATACTGCTTATGCTGTCTTAAAGTCCTGCAGATAACAACAATTCATAAATAATTCACTCCTACAATTTGCCTCAGTGCCAGTTTCATCTGTAACAAAAAAAGAACGTTACACATACAGTGTTTATGTTTCTGCACCTTTTGCTTTATTCACGATCATTTACTGTTTGTTTAGCCTTGTGACAAACAACTTTCTGAAAAGATGAAAATCATATTTACTTATGAAAGTGATTCAGTTTGGGATGGAGTATGAAGTGTGAGTTTATTGTGGGGTTTCAGAAATGCATAATGATCTGCACCATCCAACACGAAGCAATATGGCAGTTTTGTTGGATAACACCGCATGCAGATGTGACAGTCCTGGGGCACAGCTAATGTAAAGTCGTGATCAGAGTAGTGGGGTAGAGCTATTCAGAGACAAACTATACTGTGTTATTTTTGGGGCAAAGTATTGGGAATGTACAGTCTCTTTACAATGAATATCAATTCCTGCCTATGGTAGAACCAGGGTGGTTGGTTAGCACCACAGATGCGTGCATGCTTGGACATATGGGAGGAACATATATGTGTGTGTGTGTGTGTGTGTGTGTGTGTGTGTGTGTGTGTGTGTGTGTGTGTGTGTGTGTGTGTGTGCGGCACGATTGGTGTCTGAGTGCACATGTGTCAGAATGTTATGTGTGTAGAGCAGGGATGGCAAACCTATGATACTCGTGTCAAATGTGACACACCACAACGTTTTGGGTGCCACACCAGCATTCACCAGCACCCGAGTTACCAAGGAAACTGAATGAGCAAAAATACAAGAAATATGTGACCCTGCACTTATCTATTAAAACTGAGCAACAAAAAAGTCATTAATTGATGTTAATTGAATCAAATGCAGTGTGTTCCATATTTTTTTCAGTTCAGTTCAAAATTACTATTAAAATTAAGGTAATTTTTGGTGAACTATTTTAAGCCCAGTTATCAGTGAACATATAATTTTTCTATTGTAAGTCACTGGCTTTTCTTTTACTTTTATAATACATAGCAGTACACAAGATTGGACTGTATTTTTTAAATAAATGAACATGTAAATAATTGTTTCTCTTTTGTTTGGGGGGGGGGTGACATGCCAGCAGAGTCAAGATAGGCATTTTCCAAATTTTTGATATGCCGAGCCCAAAAGGTTCACCGTCACTGGGGTAGAGGGATGATTAGGACTGCCTGGGTGTCTGTGAGAATGCACGTATGTTAGAATGTGTGTGTGTGTGTGTGTGTGTGTGTGTGTGTGTGTGTGTGTGTGTGTGTGTGTGTGTGTGTGTGTGTGTGTGTATGTGTGTTTGTACGTTCCTGTGTAACAGTATTGTTTGGGTTGGTATAGAAAACTTTAAAAGCAGTTGTTCCAACTTTAAGTGCTCAGTTCAGAGACATGGAAATGTGTTTGCTAATGAACTTTTGCTCAGTGCAACTCATTCATTTCTCTGAATTGCGAGTTATCACCATAGCACTACTACAGCTCTCCAGTGAAGCAGTAATTGCACTACAGCAATAATTTCTCTAAATATTCATGTCTGTTTTATTTTCTACAAATTGATGTGCATTTATATTTTATGTTATTGCTATCATCATTATCTTTATACTTGTATAATAGTATTGTTACTTTAGTAATGGTCTTTGCCTTGCTTATTGCCTATGTATTGAAATTTGTATTATTTGATATATACTCTAGCTGTTTTTCAATAAGTTTTAATATTTGCTTGTTTGAATTCATCTGCTTTGGAAAGTGCTTCATAAATGATGTAATAAAAGCTGAGCTGTGCTGAGTTGAGTTTTGTGGCATCTCTATCTGAGGAAGACATTGCCCAGGATTCAGAACATAAATTAAAATATAAAGTAAACTGGCACCACGACACTTGATACTTAAACAGCAGGAAATTTATTATAGCTTGCTAGTACTAGACTTTCACTAGTACAGGCTTCTTCAGGCAAATAGTCAGCTGATTTAAAACACATGACTTGAAATTATCACCAAAAACAGATAGAGTGCTAGGGAATAGTCACCAACAAACCAGAAAAGCACTTGGACAACTGTTTACGCCCCAGGAACTTTTATTAACACACCACAGAACAGAGTAATGCTGATCACTTAACAGTAAGTTTTTGTCCAAGACTTCATCAGAATAGCCATCTGAACCACCTCCCCCCATTTTATAACACAGGTAATTCACATAAATCAATCATTAAAAGACACAATTAAGCATAATTAATTAACAACAGTAAATTCACAAAACTTAAGCAAATTTTAAAATCAATTCAAAGATGCAGGAGCAACTCATCTTCATACAAAACTTCACTTACTACATGTTATAAAAATCCCTACTGTTACAAACCTTGACTTGAAATTAGTTACATGCAGATATTTGTATTTTTAGTATTCTTAGTGTGTGTAAAGTATTGATCTATGTATTTTTTGGTGTGTTACCTCTTTAAATGTGAAGTCACATGACCTTTTCCTTTTTGTATTTTAATCGTGTGTTTTAAATCAGCTGACTATTTGTACTTAGTACATGCAAGAACTGTATGACAAGTTGAAGCAGCTTATGTGTAAGGAAATATCAGTTCACTTTAATATTTTAAATTTGCAATGTTGTTTGCAATGTTACTTAGAAATGGACATCACTCCTAGGGGTCTAAGGGCTTTCAAGAGCCCGTCCACTCCTTTTTGACCCCAATGATGAGAATGATAAAAAATTTCAAATGAGATGGGTAGCTGCAGCCCATCGCTGTTCAATAGAATGGGTGAATATTTTAATTGAAAGGAATATTTTAAAACAGCAGAGGCTAAAGGAGGAGATTTCATCTATTTGTGAATCCTTTTCAACTATTATAAGTGCTGTATGGTTGGAACAGTGTTTAACTGATATTAATACAAAGCTTTTAGATCTAGAAAAACAACTGTTGACCACCAAGAAAAATAAATTGCTAAGGGATTTGAAAGACTAGAATAATGGTTCCACCTATTTGTGGAGAACCAATAGGAAGAAATGCCATACAAACGCCTGGTTTAGAGAACTGGAAGAGGATTCAAGGCAACATGGCGATTCATAAATGTACTCAGACCGTACAAAAGGGTCGTCCGAATGGGATAGTGATGACTCTACATATCCAGCTTTACTGCCAGCCCAGGAGCTGAATTATATGCAGCAAACATTTTGGAGGGGAAGGAAAATGGGCAAAAATGGCAGAAAACGAGGGAGGAATTCTTACAAACCCAATAATGCACATTACAGGGAGTGACAGTGCCAACAACAACAAAGGTACAAAATGATCAAATGCAATTGAGTGTATGACTGTAAATGTTACTGCTAGTAATACTGTTGCTTTTAATGATTGCCTGCAAAATTGTGTAAATGATGGTTATGTTATAAACTTATCAGGGTATGTTCTGAGTCACTGCGAAATAGCAGTATTTAACTGTGGCTTGAAGTTTATCCCCACAGTCAAGCCAAGACTGCATATGCTTAAAAAGATACCCCCAGGTTCACTATCCTTCCATGCAGGACTAACTTAGCCCTGCACAGAAACAGTCGTTTAGGATCAGGATGGCAGCGTGCCATGCATATCAATGAAGGTGCACTGCCTGAGTTCTTAAATGGACACGGACATGTACGAGTGCAGGGGGCATGTCTGAGAGCAGAGCTCTCAGAATATACATGCCCCTGCAATCAAGAGCAGCAGTATAGGAATAAGAATGAGCGAGACCGCTCATAGGTGTTCGCATACCCCCAGCAACATCCTCCCAAGTTTATAAGAGCAATAATTAAAACATGAAATATAAAGAAGTTCTTTTTCTTATGAAACAGATTAAATTTAACTGTAGGTGCACGGGTTTGCCCATCGTTTAGCTACATTTAATGAAGCTAAAATGGCACAAGAGGATAAAAAGCAAGATATATGCAAATGAAGCAGTACTGCAATAGTGTAGTGGGCAGAGCATTTGCCTTACGAGCAGTCATTCCCGGTTCGAGTCCCATTCCAGTACATTCCATTTTCCATGTTAAATCACTTTATGACCAATATTTTTTGTTGCATAACCTACTAAATAACATATATTTGTGAACTGGAGTACTGCATTAAATGCAGATGTGAGGTGTTATTGTCATAATGTTGTAAAGTCCACAGATAATCACAAGTGTCCCATACAGTATATGTACACAGGAATCAGGGATACAAATGGAAGGTAAAATGTGTAATGAATGATGAATCCATACAGTTTCCAAATCCACCACCTTCCCAAGAACAATTTTACATCACTGTCTAAATTAGTGCGATGGTAAGCGGGAGTAAGCACTATTAAGCAAGAGTACGCATACTTAAGCAGCAATAAGCAGGTTTAAGCCCATTTGTGCGGGGTAAGCAATGCGCACACAGGTTAAGCAATATTGAAGCTAACTCTCTGTAAGCATATTTAACCGGAGGTTAGCATTGCTTACATTCACGCAAACCCGCGCAAACCCTCTTACAATTCCTTAAAAGTGCCTTAATCACTCTTTATGCATCAGCCACTGTTCTGGCCAGAAACAAAATAAACAGCCTTTGCAGGTCTTGAACCCAGGACCCTGTACACTATAGTCATAGTAGTTAACCACTAAGCCATCACAGCAGTACATAAGATTGACGTATCAACAAACAGATCCTCACTATAGGAAAATCAAGCTGAACATGTGAACAGAATCTGTAAACAGTTTTATGTTGTATAACCTACTACATAATATAACTATGTGAACTGGAGTACTGCAGTAAGCCCAGATGTGAGTTGTCATTTTAATAAAGTGTTGAAATCCCCTAATAAACACAAGGACCCCATACAGTGTATGTACACATGAATCATGGATACCAAACATATATATAACATGTAATGAATAATAAATCAATGCCAAAAAGCAAATATAATGCAAATTAAAAATTAAGCAATGCTAAGCATTGAATTGCCCAGCCTAGTAGGCGAAAGCAATGTGTAGGCCAGCTAAATCAGTTTGCCCATCGGTATACCCCTTTAAGCAATGCCAACCATAGGTAAGCAGGTCTGCCCATAGCTTAGCATTTTCAAAACCGTCCAATCATGGCAAAGTGTGGTAAATAGGCCCTATTTAAAACAAACAGGTGGGGATACATCTCATAACTGGTTGCAGCTTCCTCCTGTAGGCACTATGTCTGGTATGGGAGAGGGTGTGTGCTTCCGGGTGCAGCTCTGGGGCATCCAGGAGTCCAGAGCCATGGCAGGACTCGTTATGAAAGACCATGACCAGAGATTGCTGCAAGGCCAATACCAGGGTTCCCAGTATAAAGCGGAAGCCTGGGACCATCTCGCCCGTGACCTCACTAGTGGCCACTGGCATACCCCGAACTGGTGAGCAGATGAGGCATCACTATGCTGACCTGAAGCAGAGAAAGAGGGATCTCTTGGATCAGTGGATCCAAGAGGGTAGGAGGACAGGGGATGTCCCAGCCATGTGTAAGTATCAGTCCACTACCTGTTTAATAATTGCCAGCTCATGTATATTATGGATAGGTATGGCTAAATATTCCTCTTATGTCTTTCACAGTGGTAGATGAGCAGGCTGTGAACCAGGAAGCCCATGCCTGTAGACTGCAGCAGTTGTGATACAAGGCAGGTTAGTAATACTCTTGCATGTACTGTCATAGGAAATAAATCTAAAAGTAGTAGTAAGTTAATTGCTTGTATAAAACCTGTATTGTTTAAGGCATGTAATGCATACACCAGAGAATATGGCAGGAAGAGTCTCAAGGTTGTATGTAAATAAAAGCATAATAGCCTGACAATAAAGGTCTAACTGCTGGACTGCATGTGTTTACTCTGGTATCATATGGTAATGTATAGTTGCAATCTCTTAAAAGTACTGTTGTATTAAGGAAGGATGTCCACCATACATGAAAGGTAAAGGGACCATGTCCACATGATGTAGGGATTTATAGTTGTGAGTTGCCATGACAGTGGCAATTGGAAGTACTACACAGCATGCTGCATGCAGGTAGCAAGTGCAGGACACTGATTGGTGCAGAGGCCATCACCTGATCATGTGCATCACCTACAAAAGCCATGCTGCAATCTATTCAAAGCAGCTTGATCCATTTACTGGAGAGAGAGAGAGAGAGAGAGAGTGAAAGTGAAAGCGAAACAAACAAACAATCAAGCAAACTAAGAAAGAAAGCAGGCTAAAGGCCAAGCCACAGGAGAAAAAAAAACTCCTTACAAGGAAACTATCCAGAACAGACCTCATTCCCGCAACAGGTATGTGAAGTATATATGCATGTAATTGACTGTAGTACTTGGTCCATAATAATGGGATAGATGATGTAGAATGATTTATATGTGCCATCAAGTGTTGCTGTTGTCATGATGTTCAGCTGAACAACTGCTATGGACAATAGAGTCTATCCCTGTGGGTAGTGGGTCATACCCATCAACTGTGCAGAGCAGCACTGACTAACAAGATGTAAGCCATCATAGTGTGTGTTGTGTAATGGAAAGCATGTATATTACTGTGACCAATAGCTGATGGTGGACGTAATGCCATAATGATGGACACGTGGGTTCCAGAGCTTACCACTTGCAGGACACTCAAGGTAACGTAATGTAGCATGCTGATATGCCATAGGTGTGTAAAAGGCTTACCTGCAATCTGTCCCTATATATACCCCCCAATGTTAGGCTGTGTCTATATGTGGCACCTGCCTGTGTTGTATCAAGGCAGAACAATGCAGCTGTGCAGGAAGGAGGGTTAGAGATTGTGGACCCGATGTCTGAAGATATATATATATATATATATATATATATATATATATATATATATATATATATATACACACACACAAACACACACACACACATATGTCTACAGATATACAGACACCTAAATGTATGCCTATATATATATATATATATATATATATATATATATATATATATATATATACACAACATAATATATATATATATATATATACACACACACACACACACACATATATATATATATATATATATATATATATATATATATGTGTGTGTATGTCTACATATATACAAACATACACACACATATGTATATAAATACATGTCACCTATATGTCCATCACAGTGCTGCATGCTATGTGTGAGGGAACATCACACATATCAATACACACACACACACACACACACACACACACACACATATATATATATATATATATATATATAGCTGTAAGTGTGTGCAACATGGACGGTTATGTCACATGTGAACCCCTTGTTGGGACCACATTGCCCTTGTCTGTGAAGGTGGGAATGGAAATTTGGGGAAGGATAGCAGGTATATTTGTGGCAGTGGGTTGGGTTGGTAGATAGAGAGGATAGCCCACAAGGGTGGTATATGACACATGTGGTGGGTCAACACCATGGATGGCGGGTGTGGTCTGCAATGTGGAAGCCCCATGAGCCCCCATATGGAAACAATGGGAACAAGGCCCCCACCCATTGCTAGTCACAACAGCAGCTTCACGGCCCTGAAGGTGCCTGGCCTGGGGGCTGAGCAGGAGGAGCATGTGGACCCTGTGATTGTGTACTGAGGGTCTCAAGGTGCTGTAGCACATCCCACAAGTCTCTGTGGAGCTCCCTACATGACAGAACCTGGACCTGACTTCGGGTGACAGGATCATGTCTGTGTGTGCCCCCAGGGGGGGACACTATCCCCTGAGGTGGTTCCACCTGAAGGTAGAGCTGGACCAGTAGATGAGGAGGCCCCAGGGTGGGTCCCACATGTGATGTGGCCTGGTAACATGGCCAGATGAGGTGGAAGAGGTGGTTCTGTTGGCAACTGCTCCCTAAACATGCTATTGTGTCACTGTTATAGAACATATGTGGGTAGTAATAGTCCACACAATCCCGGATCATGTCCAATAGCATGCATAGATATCCCCAATAACACATAACGACAGATGTGCAGCAATCACATAGCAGACCACATGCATATATGGAACCATAGTGGCCCTTACAATGGCATGCAGGTGACATTGTCCGTAACAGGCCAGCAATGTTAATGTCCCCACAGGGAACATGGCTACAAACACATAACACAAAGCATGGTACAATACAATATATGTCACAATGGTAGGTAAGCTGTAGCCATACCTACTGAGTTGTGTGAACAGTTTGTTATCACAGATATGGTGGGGGGGAGACAGAGATGTGCATTAAGAACTATGGTAACCTTGCTGTATGAGTTGCTCAGACCTGTTTCCACCTTTATGTCTTTCAGGCAAGATGTCCCACGGCCAGTTACCGGTGTATTCAGAGGATGAAAATTAGGTCATTGTGAACCACCTGGTACAGCACTACCAGGTGCCCTTTGGCAGGACAGCCCATGAGCAGCAAGAGTGGACCACTCTGTGGAAAGATCTAGTCCACAGGGTCAATGATGTCAGCCTGCATAACCGCAGTTATGAGCAGGTCTAGCATCATTGGCGTGACCTGCTTCACAATGCCCATCGGCGTGCTGCTGCAGTCTGGGGGGATCACCTCGCAACGGGGGGGGGGGTCATGCCATCCATCCCCCCTGACATGTGCTAAGGAGCTCCTTGCTAGCCTCGTGACACCTGCCCGCCCGCAAACACAACAACTGGTAGAGACCATAGTGGAGGTGGGTGCTACCCACACACCAGCTGAGGAGCATGCAGGAAAGGCCATAGGGCACATCAGTAGACCACTGCTGCATATGCATCCACATCTGTACAGGTAGATTATGCATATGTGAGATGTCATATACATAAATATATATATATATATATATATATATATATATATATATATATATATATAGTCTGTTGCTGCAGTCCCTCTGGTATGCCACTAAGGCAACAGCCTATAGCTGGTGAGTATGGTTTATATTCATGCTTGCCAATGCACCGGTCATGTAATGGCTATGGTATATTTCATGTACACATCTAACACACCTACCCATAATGCATGCCATACATGTTCACATAATGTTGCTGTTAACTGCATTGCATCACAGTGGTGACCATGATGGTGTATCTAAAGGGTATGTCAGACACCTGCAATATAACTAACATCCTGTCATTGCGAAATGTGTCCACAGGGATGAACATAATGGTGGATCACATGGCCTACAGTAGGGACATCTGTGAAACATAACCCTTATACAGTGCTACAGCAGTTTATATTACCAGTATTACAATGGCAACTGTTACAGATCTACACTATGACATATCATAATACTGTGGTCCACAACCCTTAACACCTGCAATGTGGTCCCAGCATGAGCAATGTGTGTGTAATATAGAATCGTAGGTTAGGGCAGCAAATATGGGGAATACATACCTTCCCAAACACTGGAAGCATATGTGTGCACACACTCCAGATAAAATATAGTAGAGGCAGCTGTTGAGGTACTGACTGTATGCATTTGTCATGGAAATGCATCTTTCAGCAAGTACACATCCCCAATGTCGCACCACATATTGGTCTGTTGTTCAAGATGTTTGGCCATCAAATGTGCACACTTACCTGCAACAGAGGCAGATGTGGCTTGCACACATCTTACATGACATGGCATGGGCCCCATACTCAACAGGTAGCACCCATGATCTGGACATGTAGCCATACCTCACCATTGCATATGCCATGGCAAACAGTACAGACAGTCATGTATGTGGCAAGGATGTTTGGGACAGGAATGATGTAAGAAATAAACAGATGGCCATCCAAGACAAATTATGTCACATGTAGCAAATACGCCATGTGGGCTGCCCAATAACATGCCACAACACTGAGGGGGTTGCAGGAATGTCCAGCAAGTACTGGCTGTGCAGTACCAGTGTCAGAAATTGCCTGGACTCTGCAAGCATGTGGCCTATGGGTTAGGGTAATCAGATTTGACAGTTGTACCACAGGAAACATCAGCCAGGCCTCTCTACAGGTAGTGTTAGCATAACAGAAGAGGTTCCCAACAGTCATGTGCCGCAATGTGTACTGGTGTACTATGACCACGTTGGAAACCTATAGATAGTATCATGTAAGATACAGGTGCTGCACAAACAATGCCTCACCCCACCTCAGGCCCACCATACCCATCTGTACTGTGCTGTTGCCAGTGTACATCTGTATGTTTGCCAGTCATTAGCTGGGACTAGGCTGTTACACATGGTGTTCAGTGTTTGAGACACTGCAAACTGACACACATGTGTAGGCCATAGTTATCAAGCATCTGCAAAAAGGCTGAAGGTGGGGAGGGGTTGTCATCATGACACATCAGTGCACTGCAGCAGGGATCCTAAGGATGCTACGAATGGATGTATCTGCACACAGTCAGGGTCACTCCCCCTGGTTTAAATGAGGTCACATCTTTGACTTGTATTTTGAAGTTGAGAAGTCTGTTGAGGTGACACATACAGTATTTCATTTCATGTTAGCAAAAGGTAGCAACTGTTGTAGTTTATTCCTGTTTTTCGTCTTGAGTTCTTTTGCACATTTTTATAGTCTAGTACTAAAAA
Source organism: Protopterus annectens (assembly GCF_019279795.1). Classification (NCBI taxonomy): domain Eukaryota; kingdom Metazoa; phylum Chordata; order Ceratodontiformes; family Protopteridae; genus Protopterus; species Protopterus annectens. The sequence continues at coordinate 962,808,859 of NC_056747.1, forward strand.
TTTGTTTTTACATTTTTAGAACACAGATCCTCTAAGGTCTTAGAACACAGTTTACTGTATGTATTTGTACTTTTAGGTATTTGACACCCTGTCCATAGTTATTTAGTTATTGACATTTTTGCTTGAGACACTGTTACCTCTTGGTGTTGTGAGCAGAAGTCTGTTGCTATATTTGTACTCATTTTATACTTATTATTATTATGTTCTTTTCTTCTTTTACACTCCAATCATATATTTATAACTATGTTTTCCTACATTTATGTTTTTCATTCAGTATTTCTGTACTTTGTTAGAGTACAGTTTTGCATTTTGTTTTTTCTAAAATGAAAGTTTTAAACAGAAGTTTTAAATGAATGATCTTATTTTGCTGACATGAGCTTTTTTAACACAAGAAAAAGGTTTTTGATGCAGAACACTTTTAATGATTAACTTAGTATTTAATTAGTTAATTGAATGATGGCTGAGTCCAATTACTGTGCTTTGCTTTGGTGCCTTTTTCATTTTAAAACTGTGTATGAAGTTTTTTTTTTATTTGTCTGATGAAATCTTCCAAAGGTGGAAGACGAAAAGCGCTTCACATTAAACTTTTTTGGAGTTATTCTAGCCAGATCAGAGCCTGTGTTGTTTTTTTTTTTCATTTTGTAGGTTCAGGAACTGTGGCAGACGTAATCCTGACTCCACAGCAATACTGACAGCAGTGTGTGAACTCCAAGAGATGTGCACGAGTTGACTTTGCAATCATGCAGAGTTGGGGGACGTGTATGGCAGACTGACCATATACTGGCAAATGCAGATGGCCCATGCTAGTATACCTCTGCCAGGAATAGTGACTGCTGTAGTACACATAATAGGTGCAACAGACCGTCATGACAAGGACGTGCACACGTATTCACCCACGAAGTATATGCATCGCGGTCAGCATCTGCACACTTAACACACTTGTTAGACATTGCATGTGAATGTAGAGGACATATGTCACATATCAGGCTCATGTAATGTTAACATATGCAGTGATGTGGTCCCATGGCATATCAAGGAAGAGTGTGTCATATCAATAAGGGTGTGTACACTCACCATAGCCATGGTAAGGTTTTACATTTGTCAGTGTAATAGTATCGTATTGGTCATACATGCACCGGTGATGTTGAGATCTGTAAATCAGACATCAGGCATTCACAAATGACATCTGTCCACATATCATCCCAGGTATGTGTCGGACAAACACATAGGGGCTGTGAGCATTAGAGCAGACATAATCACACAGTAATACATATTCAGCAATGGTTTGTACACCTGTGAGGTATGGTGCACTGTACATGGCAGGGTGCAGAACAGGTGTACAGTAATACTGTTGACGTGGGTGCAGTGCTTACCAGGGGAAGGGGCATGACTTACTAACACAGCCCATGCATCACACACATGTATACTGTTGCTAGCATTGATTGACTATAGCTGCACTGCATGCTGTTGAGTACCATATGTTATGCATGTTGACAGATGGGTAATGGGAGGTCTGTGTGTACTATCTTTGTACAACCTCACCTATAGGTGTGTGTGTGGGGGGATATTTTGTCTGTAAGTGCAATCTGGTGGAGTGGAGGGGGGTTGATGCATGTAGGATGTGTGTGCATGTGGGTGTGTTTGTGTGGGTGTCCATGTGTGCACATGTGGGATCGTGGGGTTGTTCATAAGTCAGTACTTACATTTGGAATCGTGCAGTACATGGACATGGACTGACACATGAGACACTAGGAATACTTGTCTGATATGTAATCACAGGACATCTGATAGTATAATAAGGTCTGTAGCATGGAACATGCATTGGGAGGTAAACTTGCCTCCAGGTATACCCTTAAAATTGCAATCAGCAGAAAGGTGAACGACTACCCACGTATGCAGCACTACAGATGTATTGGGGAATTACTAGACAACACCAGGGAGTGTAACCATATATTACTGTTGTCCACATGATAAGTTGATTGTGCAGCAGATCTGGCATGTACTGAGCAATATTTACGTAAGACACTCCAGTGCGTGACATTATGGAGTGAACATAGTAGCCCCTGACATATGGAGGCCATGCTCACGATGTCCGGACATACCCAGGGTGAACACTGGATGACAGCTGTTGGACATGCTCCACTTAAAGAAATCCCAATCCCTCCAAGCTACAAGCTCTAGGGACCTAAATCTTGTCACCACAATAAACAGAACATGCTGGAGGGATAGATTCCTGTCCCAGAGAATTTCCATACTCTGGAACAGACTACCTATCTATGTCAAACAGAGCTCCTCATTAGCACTCTTCAAGAAAAATCTTGATGACTGGATGGGTAATAGGAAATTCACCCCAGGGATCACTTCTGTGGTTCTGCTTGACAGGGGCACAGGAAAATAATTTTCTTGGGTGGCGAAAGACAGGGTACCTTTTTGGCTAGGCTTGTATAGGCCCTAGGGCCAATAGCCTAGTACCTACCTATGAACCTATGAGCAGTGAGGCCTTGTAAAACCTACACCACCCAAGTAAAGGAGGTAATGGAGTAACAGGTCCTGTGCTGTGATCACTTGTCTGGGCATTTAGAGGAATGATACGTTAATGAGTGGTATTGATGAATGTATGATACCAAGTGTGATGCAGGATGGGGAACTTATGTGAATAAACGTGGGACTGTCTGTAAACTCAGGTACAGGTAGGTTTTATGGTGGAATTTCAGGGTGGGTGTGTGTGTGTGTGTGTGTGTGTGTGTGTGTGTGTGTGTGTGTGTGTGTGTGTAATGTTATGCAATGCTGTACAGGTCTTAAAGTGCGTTTGTTGTTTTTCCCCACAGGTGGCGACGTGGGTCAGGGTCTTTCCTGCATGCAATCTGATGTTGGTGTCCATACAGACACCGAAGATTATGATAGGAATGTTGAGGCACAGGCGGGGTTGTCAGAGGCCGAAACTGTGCCATCGTTTGACATCCCCCTCTTAGCCACCCCAACCCTGCACACAGTCACAGGGCCTGTAGATACCCCATCACCAGTGGCCATAGCAGAGGGACAGTTGGTGGTTGGTGGCAGTGCACAGGAAAGTGTGGTATCTATGCTTGCTGTGTCTGGACACAGCAGGCATAGCTGGATGTCCAGCAGGGCACCACATAGGCAGATATACTGGGGTGCTCGTGGAAGGGCCACTGGTCTTCATGCCCCTAGCAGAAGTGCCACAACTGGTACCACCAGGTGCATGTTTCAGACTGTAATGGGGGTGCAGGCATGTATGCAACTGTACACCAGACAGGGCCTGAGGCTGCAGAGGACTGCTGTCTCATCTGTAAGCAACAACTTCCATGAACTTGCAGGTGCCCTCTGTGATTATACCGAGGTCATGGATAGACGGTTGGGTGAGATGGTGGGTCTCATCGACCGTGGATTGTCCGTGCTTGAACATGTGGTGGGAGTGGGGCAATGGCCGCGTGGATGTAGGCCAGCAACACCAACAGCTAACAGTCGACGTGGATGTGCAAGGACGCCAAGGTGCTCCAGTAGTGGCAGTACCAGCCCCAGCACTGCAGGGAGGGGTGCTGTCCATACCACACCACAGCAGGCCATGTGCACATGGTCCTGGCCAGTCCCAGGAGGGACCTGGTTCCAGCAGACATCTGTCATCAAGGGAGAGTAGCACATCGAGGCCTGTACCTGGATGTGCCCATGGAACCCCTGGCAGGCACAGTCTGTGTGTCCATGGCCGGAGGCGGTGAACTGCACACCCTGCCAGGTATGGTCTGCAACTGTCCAAGAAACAACTGTATAGAGCAGCCACATGGCAGAAGTGTATGCATGCATACCCACACACTATACAAACACACCTATGGCAACCTCATACCTACACACACCACATCACCATGCCCATATGAGCTAATTACACCCCTCACCCACACACATGATGTCAAACGTATTGGCCACCCTCGGTCTCTGGCAAACCAACAGCATACCCTGTGCATATGATGATACCTGTGCAACATGCCTGTCATCCATAACATCTATGCAGGGACAGGTTAATATGATTCTGATGCATACAGTGACTGTACTACAGTGTACCAATGTACTGCTGTGCAACATTTTGTCAGCAGTAATGTTTAATGCTTACATGTCAGGTAGTTTAGCTGTCCAGCCATGATGCATTACAGCTGTTAGTAACACTGAGTGGTTGTGGTCTCCATAATGTTTTCCATTTGTGTTCTAGGTATATATCTGTCAGCAGGAGGATGGTCCACAGTCATATTCCACAAGGGGTATGGCACTGTGGTGACATCATGGCTGTGACATATCCTGGGTACAGTTTAACATGTCACAGGTCTGTATAACAGCTACTGCCTGTGCCACATGGAGAGGTGACCACCTGGGACATGTATACTCAGCAACCTGATGTAGATCCATCCACATACATGCACACTCTTACTTGGCAACACTGGGATAAGACCCCTACCTAGGTATGTAGTGCTACTGATGTGTGTGGCTTTCATTGCACACACTACACAGTGTTTAGGATGAGGTATGTTCCAGGTTACATGTTACATGCAGAACATCCCCAGACATGTACAGTATGGTAATTGGGGATGTAATGGTTGCATATGGACAATACATAGTGTGACATACCATCATATACACAATAACAGGCGCATAACAGGCAGACACACATCCAAGAGACCTGGGCCTACCAGTGCTAACTAACTTGTCAGTGTGTCCAATGTGTTACAGGTAGGCTGCACACAACACATGTATAACTGGGCTGGATTGTGTTATCAGTTACCTGTATGATTGATGGTGACAGTGGTCACTATACAGTGGTATATGGGACATGTACCAGGGGTACCATGGTGTAATGACAGTGTACACAGCACCCACACCACAGTGTGGATATTGTACACACTGGAACCCATGATGACACTGTGACATACCCACCATCACACATTGCCCATGACTGCAATACAACCCATTGTCCATCCCAACAGTGGTACTACAGAGATATGCATCTAATGCACATTCCACAGGCATATTACAGTGATGCATTGTCATGCCTCACCTATGGGCAGCAACATCACTATCCATAATACTGTGTGGCAATGTAATAGGAGTATGTGGCCTCGGAATGCTGTACCCTACAGATATACACACATGCACACATACACACACTTGACAGAACTCAGTGGGTATCCCATGCCTATCATCCCATTTGTACAACACTGTCATGCTGGTACTACAAGGCTCAGGTAACTGTTTGGGAGAGGAGTGTAACCGGGTATATGTAATATCTGGTACAGCAGCAGCCACATCTAACTATGGGAATGGGTGTTGGGGTGAGTGTGAAGGCCCTCATGGTATTCCCAACTACAGGTGTACTAACACACAGACACTGATATCCTCAGTAATGCACACGTACACATTTGTCAGTACTGGGGTGCATCACTGCAGGTGGTCATAGGTGTGTACCTGGCTATTGTCCATGGAGAGATGGGAAGTGTAGGGGATGTGTGTACAGTGGTATCATGCCACCTGCCATGCGCCAGCAGGCAATCTATCGACAGACGCCACTGTGGTGACCCTCAGGGTGAGAGTGACATCCATCAGCCAATCCCCTTGGTGCCTCCTGCAAATGGCCACTGAGGTGATCCAGTTGACATGTATGCAACATGTATTACAACACATGGTTAGTGTCTGTGATGGAGACCTGTACCCAAGCATATTCTGTTGACTGTGGTAGTGTAGTGGAGGTACCCCTGGCATGTGGTGCGTACAGGGTGTTGTGTCCTATCTGTGCCAGTTATAACACAGCTGGGCAGACATGTCAGTGTCAGTCAAGCATAGGTTGCCTGTACATATCCAAGCTGGATACCTGCCATCTGCACATCTGTACAGGGACTGACAGACATCATCTTGCCAACTAACTATGCAGTAGAATGAATGTGTTGACAAATAGACATCTGACACCAATATATATGCCATGTGCTGTACAGACATTAGTCTACAGTTACTTTCCACATGTCAGATCATTATCCAGTATGGGATATATACTGTGACACAGCTCACACACCAGGAACATGACAGTGAGGCCTCAGAGTCCAGATATGCATGCAGAGGTGCTTGTTGCCAATACTACATTTAGCAATCTACTCTTGCCTGGGAAAGCACTGACAACAGTAGTAACAGCATGATACACTACATGCCAGTATGATGGCACGTAACCTGGGTTACTACCCTTGTATGTAACATATTCACATGGATAAGAGTGATGTACAGGTCTTATATACTCGAGTGTCCCAGACATGACACCCACACCACCTACTACTGTAATGATGGCACATAGATGCATGTTTTGTACATGGCATTACATACACTTATTACAGATGTCATTACCCTGCTATGTTATCAGACTGGGATGTGAGCAATGGTTACCAGGGCTAAGCCATGATTAGTAGGTGTCAGCATTGCTGCAATATAACAGGTAAGCACATTTGTGCACTGGTAAGTGAAGCCTACATGGTGTAAGCGCCCATACGTTTAACCGTATGTTGGCACCGCTTAGATTCATGCAAACCCACACAAACAAGCTTAAAGCTCCTCAAAAGTGCCTTAACCACTCTGTATCCAGCAACCCTTGTTCTGCCCAGCAACAAAATAAACAGCCCTTGCAGGGCTTGAACCCAGGGCCCTGTACACTATAGTCACAGCAGTTAACCACTACACCATGCCAGCTGTGAAGACAGCTGTTGTTTTTCCAATATATCTGTCAGTACACATATTGAATAGTATTGAACAATTTCTGTGACTTCCACAATTGCGTAGTACTTGTTAGTGATATTACTGTTGCATCACATATGTTGTTATATCTAAATATACACATATCAGATACATACTGTGGGAAGGTATACACAACAGCAATGTTTACACATGACAAGGATATGGATATAAACATATACATATGTAAATAAATGTCTGCATGTACATACACATATATATTCATATATATGTATTTATACACATCTGTATAGTGCAGCATATATATGGCCATTTATAGATTTCTCTGTAGGTAAACCATATATATATATATATATATATATATATATATATATATAGATAGATATATAGATATATATATATACATATATAGATATATATATATATATGTATGTACATCCTATATGTACAGATATACCTATTTATGTTGATATATATGTAGATATCTATAACTATATGTGCATATATATCTAAACAGATATACCTATTTATGTCGATATATATGTAGATATCCATAACTATATGTGCATATATATCTATAAATCTGTATATGTGTAGACATACATAGCTGTGTATATGTATATATACGTGTTTGTATATGTATATATATATATATATATATATATATATATATATATATATATATATGTGTGTGTGTGTAGATATGTATATGTCTATATATCTATATAGATATATGGATATATTATATATATATATATATATATATATATATATATATATATATATATTACCATATGTTCAGAACATGGAGTGGAGTCCTACCTCAGCACCAAGAGTCTCAACCTCTTAGTGCAAGGGGATGCCATGTATGTATTGCAGGTATATAGATAAACTGTTGCTACTGTAACAGAGGTTGTCTTAACAGACATGTTATATGTGGGAGGTCACATCTGCTTTTGACATGTATGCCATCGGTTACTGACAGACATCCTAAGGACATCATAGTACAGTACCACTGATAACACATTAATGATCCTGTAGACTACAGCAGAGATATGCGAGACATGTGGACCAAGCCTGACAATGTGCATGTTAACAGCCATGTGCATGGGTATATCACGTAAATACTGGACTACATATGCCCACACAGTTTATTCATTCACACACACCTGTCTGTCCTGACAACAGAAGTCACATGGCCACAAACTACACAGTAGTTACTGACATACATCTGTACAGAATCCCACTGCTTTGTCAGAAATACACAACAGTTATGGTGGCCTGGTAGCAGTATGTCTTGCAAATATCTGGACATAATAGCACACTGGGTAATTACACTAAGCTGCTAGGCATGTAACAAAGCACTGTGCAAACTCCAGGCAGACTGCCACACACTGAACTACATTTTGTATGGGGGAATACATATGTACCTGCAAATATAGCAGGCTCTACAGGCATGTCACAGCAAAGAGTAACAGACACCTGTGAAAAAGTGCATACCCACAGACAATGTGAACACAGCCACAGCCACATATGGTATGCAAGCTTAATATGACACTATATGGACTGTCTGATAAACACCATCCTTATATGTGCCACTCACACACTAACCCTACATAAACTGGGTCACGACACAGTGTGGTCCAATGCATGTCTGTGGTATGGGACACTTGTATGTTTGTCCCTACAAACATGTGAGCCGAAAAGGTACCATACACTGGAGCAGCATGTAACATCAGATAGAACAGGACCAAGAACAGTGGCATCTATTACAGTCTGTGCACAGGCCAAGGTACGTATTCGCAATACACATACTGTCGACAATCACCATAAGTACACGGACCCCAGTACTGTACACACAACCACAGAATGCCCAGCTATGTCCTCAGAAATAACCCCTACTATACATAACATGTCTAGCAGTCTATCTGACTGGCTTGTTATCAGCTATGATGTCAATAAATAATGGTGTACAGAACATACGCACCTCTTACTACGTGACATATGTACAAAGGTTGCCAGACTTGTGGCTGGAGCCAAAAACACTGGGCCAATATTGGCATGTTGCTGTGATACCCTCATACATTTACTGTTGTAACAGGATTTGTTGTGACATATGTCCTTTGAGGGATATGAAGTCAGTAACTCTCATGGCTGTCACCATGTACTGACTGCAATCCTCATACTATGCTTCTGCAGTTCTAAGATAGGCGATCTGTGAGTAACACAAGAAACATAAGACTCCAAACAATGCCCAGTCTGCAGATAACCCTACAGGTGGGAGTTTCCTCAAACACATAACACTGTCATGACAGGTTTTAAATCATGTAGACCAGCCATATCCACACACACCGTGTTAAACCAACATTACTCCAAATGCAGAAGAGCAAAACTTATATTCTGTAGTCATGTCTGGCACATCCCCCTCCTGTTTGTTGGTCTGTCTCCACAGTGTATGTTGTTAGAGGTAAATCCCAATACCATCTGTGATGCTGTTTGCCAAACACCAACATGAGGTCCTGCTCACAGTGAATGAAAAGGCCAAGCACCCACATGATGTTCCTAGATATTGGACTGTGTTTCCATGCAATTGGCTATGGGAATGTTACCACAGCTGTTCCACATGCAATCAGCTAGAGGGGGACTGCAATTCATGTAGAGACCATCAGCTGATCATGAACATCACTTACAAAACACAAGCTGCTGCCTAAGCAAAGCAGGTGTATTTCTCCACATCCACCAGAGAGGGAGTGAGAGAGACAGAGACAATGTAAGACAGGGAGGGGGTGGAAGTGTAAACCCTAAGCATGTTTGCATCACATACTTACCAGTATGGGGTTTCAAACCCCTGACTGACTATGCATTGCTATCACATGTCTATGGAGTTATTGCATGCACCACAGAGCTTACATGTTGGGGAGTTGTCCAAAGGTATATCTGACGGTGAGTAACATCTGCAACAGTGATATAGGAGCGAAGTGTAGTACACGTGCCTGTCCACATGAACATGTGCCAACGTCAACACAGCCACACTCTCTCAGGGACTCACACACATTAACACAGTTGGCAGGGTCAGGAATAGACTTCCTAACTAGCTAGTTTGCCACAGTACAGTAATATGCAGGTATCACATGCACCACAGGGGTTATCCAGATGATATATGGGGAAAGGGTATGTGAAGGTGTCTGACATCAGACAGCATGTTTCAGTAGGCCGATGGTAGGTGTAGTGAGTGTGAATGGGGTAGAAATCATTATACTCCACACACACAGACACAGGTTGCCAGTACTGACATGCATGGGTGCATTGCTTCACAGGTGTGTAGTGGTTGACTGTGCCGGAAGGCTGTACAATGCTGGGTGAAGGGTACACCTTGGCATCAGGCCACATAACAATGGTCTGCAATTACTATTGTGGGTGGCCAGTGCTGTGAAATGCTTGCCATGTATGTGTTCTATAGTCCATGACATGGATGATGTCTGGGATGAGCATACGTCCCACATGCATGTTCTGTGACATGTGAAACTGTACCTGGGGTGTCTGGGCCATGTTGTGTACACAGCTTGTTATCATCAGATGTGCCATTCCTGGCCTCATGTGTTGGGAACTGGCAATGGACACCAAGTTGACCCTGCACCCACATTGACAGCATGATACAGGTATTCCCTGATGTCAGTGGCATCTGTCCATACAGGGCATGTATTTAAGGCATGGTATGTCATTTCTGGGTCACATTTGATGGCACTGCAGTTGTTGCAGGTGTCCAGTGGGAACATAGTAAAGGTGCACTGTCTGCAATTTTTTGCCGTTTGTAGTGATGGGACAGGGTGCCATGCCTCTGTAGTCTGCTGCAATCACACCATGGTTACTATCTGTGGGCAATATGCAGGGAACTACCAACAAAGCAGCTGTTGCCTAGCCGAGTGTGTTTGTGTATGAGACATGGGTTGAGAGGGTTCTCTGGGTAATATAAGGGTTGCCTAATTTATTCGCCAGGCCTTCATGTCACATGAAGGGGTATGGATTGTCAACCCCAGCCTCTCTGCTGTTTTCCATCTGTTATCCTTGTAAGGTGGACATTGTGACATATAATAGGCCCACCATGTAAGAAATTTGCAAAATCCACCCCACAATGAGATCAGCTGTTACACACTCACCTCCACACAGGATATGAATGAAAAACACATTCACACACACACACTCACTGAGTCTCAAAGTTGCCATGTCTGGGATTGGAACTCCTACCAAACTAGTATATCACACTACAGCATTACGCTGTTATAGCATGCACCACAGAGATTATTGGGCTACTTCTTCCCCAAAGGTGTATTTCAAGGTGATTGACATCAGCAGGCTTTCCAAAGAAGGACAATGGAGGTTGTATTGACTGTGAATGGCCTCAAAAGCATTGCTCTCTACACAGACAAACATTCACACTTACCATGTCTGGGAATAGAACTCCTACCAAACTAGTATATCACACTACAGCATTACACTGTTATAGGACACACCATGGAGATTACTGGGCTTCTTCTTCCCAAAGGTGTATTTCAAGGTGAATGACATCAGCAGTCTTGCCAAAGAAGGGCAATGGAGGTTGTATTGACTGTGAATGGCCTCAAAATCATTGCTCCCTACACAGAAAAACATACACACACACAAATATTCACACTTGCTATGTCTGGGAACAGAACCCCTGCCACACTAGTGTATCACACTACAGCATTACGCTGTCATAGGACACACCATGGAGATCACTGGGCTACTCCTTCCCCAAAGGTGTATTTCAAAGTGAATGACATCAGCAACCTTGCCAAGGTTGGGCAATGGAAGGTGTAGTTCATAGGTTCATATGGTCATACATTGATACTAGGCTATTGGCCCTAGGCCCTATTCATGCCTAGACATGACATTTCTCTGGCTATGACTTCCCACAATGTATACTTCCCTGCACCTCTGTCTAGCAGAGCAGCTGACATGATCCCCGGGGTGAATGTCCTATCTCCCATCCAATTGTCCAGGTTCCTCTTGAAGAGGACCAAAGGGGAACTCTGCTTGATATGTGTGGGCAATCTATTCCAGAGTATGGGGAGTCTCTGGGACAGGAACACATCCCTCCTGCATGTATTGTTCATTGTAATGACAGGATTTGAATCCCTGAAGCATGTGGCTGTGAGAGCTTGGAATTCTCTAAGTGTAGCATGTCCAACAGCTGTGGGTTTGACATGGCATGTTATGTTAAGCAAAGATCGCCTCTGAGAACACATTACGTGACAGAGTATTGTTGGATGATTTTCAGACAGTCAGCATAGGGCATCTGGTTTAGGCTTGTTATCATTTCGTGAGGTATGTCTGCAGCCTCTCTACTTGTTGTAGATGTCTTGTGAGGTACATATTTAACAGGCTGTTGTAGTCTGTACTGGGTTTACTGAGAGATGCCCACAGTGGGACAATGGGCTCCTTTTCCTGGATGTAAAGCCCTTAGTGGGAGGTGTGCCATACAGGTGGGTTTCCTGACTGTTGTGGTGATGTGGTTATCAAAGATGAGACCACTGTTCACCTGTGTCCCTAAGTCTGTTATCACATTTTAGGTGTTTAGTGTACTGCCACCTATGTGGTACTTCACAGGTACATGTCCCTTCCCAATGGGGATAGCTATATATTTCTTGGCATTGATCTTGAGGCCTTGGCTCAGGCACCAAGCATGTCTTTCTGTAAGGCCCTTTTGTAGAATATCCACATCATGTGGGGATTCAATATTGGCTCCCAGTGTGCAGTCATCTGCGACCTTTGTTTGCCGATGTCCCTGTAGATGCCGAACAAGGGCAGTGCCAGGACTGAACCCTAAGGTACTCCAACTGTTACTTGTTTGGGGCCCGGGTTGGTGTCACCTACATTTACAGTGTGAGTTGTGTCGGTACAGCAGTTGGCAGCCCATCAGGTGACATTGGGATTAATCGCCAGCATGATACATTTATTCCAGACTGGGGGATGGTTTCAAAGGGCTTGGCGAGGTCCAGATAGGCTGTGTGAACCAACTTACCCTCATCCACAGCTCTGGAGATGGATTCACTGTTGTCATTCAGGTTGAGGTGACATGATTGGCCCTTCACAAACCAAAACTGGTTAGGGTCCAGTGTTTGCAGGTTGCCAATACCTTTGTTTTAATTTCCATGATTATACATTCCATGACCTTGCAGAGCAGGCACGTCATACTGCTGGGGCTGTAGTTCCCAGAATCTAAGGTGGATCCTCCCTTGTGGACTGGGATAACTGTAGCTGTGCGCCACACAGTGGGCACAAAGCCTGAAGTGTGCCTATGATTATACATGGCACATAGGTGAGGTGCAAGTGCAGTTTGTAGCTCATGTAGTACACAGCCCGGAATGCTGACTGTTCTCATGGCTGCTGTTATCATAGCTCTGTAGAGTGTGTTTTTTACCTATGTGGCCATTATTACTGGCATATGGCAATCTATCTGTGTTGAGATGGGCACTGTGGGGGTTGGGTGGGGGGTGCAGTTGGCACTGAATCAATCTGCCGGGATATTGGCAATATCCCTGGGAGGAGTAGAGTTAGTACCATCCTGTTGTAGCCCACAGCAGGTCTGAGCATTGCCATTTAGATTCCTCACATAGCTATGGAATGGCTTGCAGTTGTCTTTGGCATCTGTGGCTATATTATGTTCATAACTAGCCTTGGTGGATGTTATGAGGGGTCTCTGCCTTCTACTGTAGTTGGTAAGGGAGTATTTTGCATCCTGGAAAGTCCCCATTTCTGCAAGAGTTTCCTCCTTTTGTTGTACAGTATGTTTATGGCAGGGGGTCACCAAATCAGCATCCTTTTCTTGGATGGGGAGTGTCTTGGTTCACTGTTGGATGGCACAATTCATGGATGAGTGGATGTGCTCGTACAGTGCCTTCATGTATGATTCAGCAATTGTCCTTTCACTTCCCTTCTGCATGGGTGTCATGATGTTAGTCACATCTGACATGTGTAGCATGATGGTTACCTATCAAAACATCTACTCTTCATAACATCTAAACTCAAAACATCGAATCTCAAAACATTGAAAACTACAAAGCAACTATAAATAACATCCCACAGAGTTTTACTATGTTTATGCATGGGGGCAAGCCCCCCTGCACCCCACACCCCCCATAAATTAAATATACCAACTCCAAGGTCGCACTACAGTGGGTAAATATACCAACTCCAAGGTCGCACTACAGAGGGGGGAAAGTTAATTTCCTAACCCCACTGTAGTGCAACCTTGGAGTTGGTATATTTAATTTACGGGGTGGGGTAGGGGCAGAGCCCCCCACTTGGGGGATGCAGGGGGGCTTGCCCCCTGCATAAATGTAGCAAATTATGTGTGGGATGTTATTCATAGTTGCTTTGTAGTTTTCAATGTTTTGAGATTTGATGTTATGAGTTTTAGATGTTTTGAAGTTTAGATGTTATGGTCTTGATGTTTTGAGTTTAGATGTTATGAAGAGTAGATGTTTTGCTAGGTAACCAGCATGACATTGGCTTTGGAGATGTGTGTTACAGAGGTGTCCTTACTGGGGTGTGGGGTAGGGATGTTGCTGTTAAGGGTGATTAGCTCATGGGTATACCTGACCACCAATGGGGTGACCATAGGTGTGGAGAGCATTGATGTCCCATGTTGGTAATGAACATGTCTAGGATATTTGAGCCCCTGGTGGGACTATGGGCTACATGATCCAGGGTATTGGGAATTATGACTTCCAAGAACCATTGGGCACACATGTTGGTACACAAGAAGTTTTCCCAGTAATGGCAGGGTAGTGTAACTCGCTCAGTATTAGGTTGTTTGCTTGTATCATGATATTTCACAGTATGTTTCAAAAGCTGTAGTGGGTATCTTGAGGCATGGTGGGGCATGGTGGAGAATCTGTAGCAAGCTATACAATTTGGAATGCAGTCTAACCCACTGTTAGTTGCACCAGGGGTATTTCAGACACATTCTTTTGAGCAACTAGCCTGGTGGTGTGAATATACTTGGTGAATATGGACACTCCTCCACCTTTAATGTTTTGGTGCCCAACAGGTGTGGTGAGAACTGTACCTGGTATTGCAGGGGTGGTCTCTGGAGGCTTGGATCAGGTCTGTGTTACTGCACAGTTATCAATTTTCTCCATTTGTAGGTGTGTGCAGTGACTGTGAATGGCCAAAAAACATTGCTTCCTACACACAGAGTTTCACACTTGCCATATCTGGGAATAGAACTCCTTCTTAACTAGTTTATCACGCTCCAGCATTACACAGTTAAAAGGACATACCACAGAGATTACTGGGCTCTTTCTTCTCCAAATGTGTATTTCAAAGTGAATGACATCAGCAGGCTTGCCAAAGAAGGGCACTGGAGGTTGTAGCGACTTTGAATGGCCTCAAAAGCATTGTTCCCTACACAGACAAACAAACACACTGGCCGTGTCTGGGAATAGAACTCCTACCTAGCTAGTTTATCACACTACAGCATTATGCAGTTACAGGACATGCCACAGAAATTACTGGGCTACTCATTCCCTAAAGGTGTATTTCAAAGTGAATGACATCAGCAGGCTTGCCAAAGAAGGGCACTGGAGGTTGTAGTGACTGTGGATAGCCTCAAAAGCATTGCTCCCTACACAAACAAACAAACACACTCACACACAAACATCCACACTTACCATGTCTGGAATTAGAATTCCTACCTAACTAGTTTATCACATTACAGGCTTACACAGTTATAGACACACCACAGGGATTACTGGGCTACTCCTACCTCAAAGGTGTATTTCAAAGTGAATGACATCAGCAGGCTTGCCAAAGAAGGGCAATGGAGGATGTAGTGACTGTGAATGGCTTCAAAAGCATTGCTCCCTACACAGACAAACATCCACACTTACCATGTCTGGAATTAGAATTCCTACCTAACTAGTTTATCACATTACAGGCTTACACAGTTATAGACACACCACAGGGATTACTGGGCTATCCTACCTCAAAGGTGTATTTCAAAGTGAATGACATCAGCAGGCTTGCCAAAGAAGGGCAATGGAGGATGTAGTGACTGTGAATGGCTTCAAAAGCATTGCTCCCTACACAGACAGACATCCACACTTGCCATGTCTGGGAATAAAAATCCTACCTAACTGGTATATCACACTACAGCATTACACAGTTATAAGACACGCCACAGAGATTACTGGGCTACTCCTTCCCCAAAGGTGTATTTCAAGGTGAAGACATCAGTAGGCTTGCCATAGTAGGGCAATGGGAAGTGCAGTGTGTGTACATGGGCTATAACCCATTCATCTAGAGGCAGACACATCACACTCAGGCACACACAGGTTTATATTCTACAGGTACATGTATACAACTGGTAGATGAGTACTGACTTGTACAGTCATGTTGCACAGTTAGCACTAGCACTACAGACACTATAATGCTAAGGGATTCCAGAGGTATATGTCTACCGTGATTGACATTTGCACATCATGTGGTTTTAGCCATTTGGATGTGTGCTGGGTGGGACAGGCCTCACGATGGAAGGCTCTATGTCACTGTCACTCTCTTCCACACATCTTTGTTTGTGTACTTTTGGCTTGTTATAGTGTGTTGTCCTTGGATATATGTGTGTATTCTTATCCAATGTGTGTGCAAAGCATGACTGGTGCATACTGAGGACTGTATGCACTAACATCTGCGACTGTCAGATATGTATAGTCCACTGTTGTTTACAGACATGGGCGTCATTTCCTTACGTGTGTGAGCATGCTCAGTATGACCTTTCAGTAGTTTGTTGTCTGACATGGCCTTCATTTCTCTAAGTGTGGGAGCATACCCAGTATGACCTTCTGTATTAAATGTGTGAATCCATTCCAGGTAGATTGTACTCCAGTGCAGACTTTTGTGTTCTACACCTACAGGTAGCAAACTGTTTCTGCAGGATATCTACAGATCAGCTGACAAAATGGGGTCAACATGGGCAAAGGATAGTGGGTTACTGTAGGTAATTGTGTCTGTGCTGCTTCTGCTACATGGTCCTGATGTTAGCAGAGATATTCAGAGATATGTACTATTATACACTGTGATGTTTTATGTAATCAAGTACTGTCAGGTAGACATATTTGCTTGCAATGATGTCTTGGGAAAACAGGGTGACTGCAGCTATGTCCAGTATTGTGGTCAGCAGCCTACATATTCTTGCACACTCAAGCCATTCTGGAGGGGAAGCTGCAGACACTTGCCGCTGGGTCTGTGTAAATGGTTCAGCACCTTGGTACAATAGTAGCAGAGGATCCCATGCTTGTACATCCATCAACTTGACAGTATGGCCAAAGTTTGCTGTGGTGATACCTCACAGCTGTACAGATTCACACAGGTTACCCAGAGGCTGGGGTCATAATTCTGGATATTACCCCTACACATTGTGGTTTACATACCCACCCTTTCTTGTGTTGGCAGCCAGGGATAGTATGTGCACACGGCTGAGTTTTGGACTTCACGCACTCCATGCCACCCATGCTCCCACACACCCCATCTATTATTCTATCCTCTTCCATACATTATGCAAACATTCTCTGATATTGTCCCTATAGTTATCACCTCATCACAGCAGTAATTTAGTGTTGGTCCACAGTTCATGCAGTGGGACATGGTGGACATGTTACTGTGGTTTGTCCACATGGCCTTGCATTTGGGTTCTGTGGACTGTGTTATGTTGTTATTTGGGAGTCCATGACATAACATACATTGGCAGTACGGGTGAGACACAGGCCTTTGGCAGTGGACTGTAGGTCATTTGGTAGTGATGCAGGCCAGCTGTAGCAGGCTGTTGCATTCTGTCAGTCCTACAGTCCCAGACTGCGATACACTATATTCCCCTGGGGTGACAGGGTAGGTGTGCAAGGTGTTCATGCCAATACTTTCTGTCAATATTGGTCCAGTGGTGTGGATGCTGGTAGGGTGCTGCTTACAGCTAGGGACATACCTGCATGGGACACCTGCTCTGCATGCTACATTCTTTCACTATTGCCATACACAGGTGGGGGTCATATTGTACTCATTCCCAACAGCAGGGTTAAGGCCAGAGAGGTACCTGTGGGTGGTGGTGGGGTGAGCTGGGTGCATGTGTGCTATGGCCACTACTTGCATCTGACTCACAGATATGCATGGGGCATTCCACTTATGCTGGCTTGTGTAGGGACATCAGCTGTTTCTCAATACATCATTCCTATGACCTTTGCGGTCTGCCAGTGTTTGGCTAGATGACATCGGTATTCCCTACTACAAGCCCAGATAATGTGCTGCAAACCTGTATGTACAATTCCAAGGGTGTGTTCATTTGACAGTTACATATTATACACTGTCTTTCTGGGGTACTTCCCCCTCTGTACTGCTTGTATATCTGGGCAGACAGTCATGCCATGTCCATCTTTCAGATGATACCACATATTACTTCCAAACATTTACTATGGTTTACTGCTGGGATGCGTTATTCTGGGAAGTATTATGTTTATAACTGCAGTTGCGTGAACTTGGCCCTGTCATCGGCAATACTGGGCAATGGCCACCAGGACAAACCTCACCATGCATACATATTGACCACTTTCACACAATATACAACACACACCAACCTAACACACACAGACTTGCATATTGTACACATGCTACAATCTATCCTGCTACCTTGGCCAGCTCAGGTAATCTGTGCTCCACTGTTATTATACCTACACATACATGTTACTACATTTCTTTTCTACATAGGATTGGGGGGCACACATGTGTATTACTATGTGTCTACATAGGATTGGGGGGCACACCTTACTGTTACTACATTTCTACATAGGATTGGGGGGGGCACACCTGCTGTTAGTATTTGTCTACATAGGATTGGGGGGGCACATCTGCCTGTTATTACATTTTTACATAGGGTAGGGGGAGCACACCTGACTGTTACTACGTGTCTACATAGGTATGGAGGGGCACACCTGACTGTTACTACATTTCTACATAGGATTGGGGGGGGTCACACCTGACTGTTACTACATGTCTACATAGGAATGGGGGGGGCACACCTGACTGTTACTACATTTCTATATAGGATTTGGGGGGCACACCTGACTGTTACTACATTTCTACATCTGATTAGGGGGGCACACCAGACTGTTACTACATTTCTACATAGGACTGGGGGGCACACCTGAGACTTGTACACATTTGAAATTACTGTACTGGTATGTCAGGTACTCTATTTCATTCTGTATTCTAACCTATCATGCTGACTAGAGGCATAGCAGTGTACTACAGGTCTTAGGTTTGATTGACCTACATTTCACTTTCTGACTTCTTAGCCTTCAGAACTAACATCCCACTGCCTGACCTGTTGTAGTCTGTCTGTGTAGGCGTGGGGGGAGGTTACCCATAGCCATCGATCAGAGGCCTTAGCACAGCCTTTGTTTGTGTTTGTCTACACCCGTCCTGCTGGCTGAGACTGCTGTTGGGTATGTGAGCCTCCCTGACTGGCATGTGTGTGTCATATGGACACACATGTGGCCCAGCACATTTCCTGCAGTGGGTTTTGTCACCTTGTCTAGTACTGGCTACTATGGTGACACCAGTATTTGTTACAGATCTCATGGTGTCACTATAGGTGTCTACTATCTGCTGGCATCCCATTCAGCCACCTGATTCCCTTGCATGCTCACATCCATACCATAGATACAGGTAACAACACATATTACTCCATTCGGCAATTGGTAGGAAGAGTGACTTGCCTTGTGGCTATCCCAGTATTGAGGATGGTGCTGAAGGGCTGCCTATGTCGGATGCACATAGTACACTCCCTATACATGGTTAGGCACAGGTAGTGTCATGTTTGGCATCCCTTTTACTGTATGTGCGAGTCAGAGAGAGGTGTTATTCCCTAGGTCCTAACTGTGTCAGTGTATGTGCTATGTGTTGCCTCTTTGCCAAGGCCATGGCATACTGGGCATGCCTCCTTCTGCCTACTGGGGCAGGCTCAGGTTGCTCCTCCTCCAAGTCACTCTGTGCCTGTGCAGGCCTTGGCAATGGTGGGGGGCTGTGTGGCCCTGCCCCATGCTGTTTCTGCTGCAGCTGTTTCTACAGGATCATATTATGTAGCATGGCACATACAATGACAATTTGGGTACATGTAGCTGGTGAGTACTGCAAGGCTCCACCGGATGTGTCCAGGCACCGGAACCGCGACTTGAGCATCCCAAACACGCACTCTATAATGATTCTTGTCTGTGCATGTGCCTCATTATGGGGTTCTTGTTCAGGTGAGTGTGCATTTCTGATGGGTGTGATCAGCCACGGCTCCCACCACTAGGTGACCATAAGGGATGTCCTCACTGGCAAATCTCTGGTACAGTTGTGTCAGATGCCAGATGTGGGAGTCATGATTGCTTCCAGGGCAGCCAGCACACACATTCATTATAATGCCCTGGGCCTCGCACATGACCTGGCAATTGATGGAGGGGAGGCCCTTGCAGTTGATGTAGACCTTGCACTGCTCACCGGGTAGTGCTTTGATGCATATGTGCATGCAGTCTATAACACCCACTACCTCAGGGTATTCTGCTATTTGGTGAAAGGGGTGCATATTGCTGGCCAACAACTCACAGGTGTTGGGAAAATATACATGCTCACCGGCATGTGCTGACATGGCATCCAGGAACTGGTAGAGTACCCTGGATGCTGATGCCTGTGAGATCCCCATGATATCCCCAGTTGGCCTTTGGAATGTACCTGTGGCTAGTATTCTTAGGCCTACACATACATTGGTATCCACTGGGATGGGTTCCCCTTTGTTAGTTCTGTGTGCTAGGCATGGCCAGCACAGCTCAACAATTTGCTGTAGGAGGTCCCTGTCCACCCTATAGCGATCCACTGTCTCCAGCTCATGTAGCCCCTGGTAGGTTACCCTGGGTCTGTACACTCTTCTCCGTCTCCTCACTGTGAGTTGGTCGACAGCATTCTCATCCTCACCACCCTCAGCCTCTTCCACATGTTGATGTATGATAGCTGCTGCAGCCCCTATCATTTTGTTGCTTTTGTTTGTTAAAAATTCTCCACTTGTATACACCGGTAGTACAGAGTATGCAGGAAAAACCAGAGGGAAAGGTGTCTGCATAGTTTATAGTAGTGTTCTGGGCTGGGCTGCTGCCTGTGTAATTGGCTGATTCTGATACATTTCACCTGCCAGCTATGCTAGTTCTCCTTGATTACCTTCCTACTGCTGTTTTTCCTTCCCATTGCCTTCCTGTTTAAGCTCGGGGGCGCGACGTGCAAACACTGTGCTCAGATGTGCACAGAGCTGCTATTTCCTGGTTTACTTTTTTTTTTCCTTTAAAACCTGGTGATCAGCACACGCATCCACTTAGGCAATGTAAAGACTGCTAGGCAGCCTCAGACACACACCCCTTGCTGAGGTCTGCTAAGCTAAAGGCAAACCCGAGCCACAGGGCTCCAATAAGCTTACAGTATGCCTGACACACACCCCTATGATGTCAGCTAGCTCTTAGGACTGAACCATGCTATTCCTGCACTTACACTGTTGGGTGCTGGCTAGCATTGAGGGGAAATCTGGGATTCAGTATCATTCCCCTCATTTGCATAGGATTGCCTGCTAATGCATAGTTACAGATCCCACACTGAGCCTTCCCCTTTAGCAACCACTATTCACTGGCCATGTTGTCTTCTGCCTGCCATTGAATATAATGGAAAAATAGTGATTTTGGTTAGAATGCTTATTTTAGGGGGTTTGTATATTTTCGGCCCGATTCTGTTTGCGCATCGCTGCCCTACGCTTAAACAGCTGAAATTGGTTAAAAAATAAGTTTTTTTTTATTTTTGCAACTGTTTTCCATGCCAGTGGCCATATAGTTGGCCATTGGCATGGTTTCCACATAATATACACACTTTATTTGGAGCTGTCATGGCTCCGTTTTGTAGTTTGCAGAAATGTACTCGGTTACTAACGGAGTACATTTCTGCACACTACACTATTCCTGCCCTGCCGGCTGACAGCTTCCTGCATCGCAAATTCACCTCATTTGCATGTTTTTTACCTGAAAATGGGGTAATTTGCATATAGGAGCTGTGTCCGTGCAGGCATAGTGCAGGAGTGCTTGTGCACATTCCTGCAGCTTATTCCTGGATCGCACAGCGGCCATACTGTCTCCAGAAGCTCCTACACTATTCCTGCATGCCATGCAGGGCTTGCTGAATCCGGAGAGCAGTTTTTGTTTAATTAGAAAGTTATACCTTTTGAATTTTTTTAAACGCAGTGATAATTTAAATGCCTTAGAAAATTTGTGTTCGCATGAACAAGATAAAACTGAAGAAAGTTTTTACTCATGTGTTTCTGATTTAGAAGAGGATGGAGTTTTAAATACTTATTGTCAGTTGGATACTAGCAGTGTAACATATAAAACACAGTTTATTCCACCTTTTGTGCATGATCGGGTGCAACAATTCTCGTCTATGCTTAATTTCGCAGTTGAGTCACTGTTTAGTGATTTTATGAAAAATAAAGACCAAATAGAGTATAATTTAACTAAATATGAATATAAAGTCCTTCAAGACCTGACTAATAATGATGAAATAATATTTAAGCCTGCAAACAAAGGAAATAAAATTGTGGTATTAGATTTTAAACAATATTTAAGATGTGTTATGAACTTTTAGAAAATGCTACTATATATGAAAACAGTAATATGGAACAATATAAGGGGGCACTATTAAAATATCAAGAACTGATAACTAAGGGCTGGAGATTGGGTTATTCTCACAAGAAGATATTAGTAGGAAGTTTAGTGTAGAGGGGTGTGAGATGGCCTCTTTTTATAGCCTCCCCAAAATGCACAAAAATATCCATGACCCCCCCCCCCCCCCGGGATGACCAATAGTCAGCATGCAATTATTTTCTTAATAAAATTGGGATTTTTTTACATAGTTATTTATTGCATATAGTAAAAAGGCAGCCATCTTATGTGACAGATGACGTTTTGAATATTGTAAAGTAGTAGATTTAGAATGGAAGGATGACATATATTGGCTAGTAGTAGATGTTAAAAGCCTCTATACTAGTATACAACATAGATTTGAAATTGAAGCATTAGAATTTTCCTTAGGGAGTAGCCCAGTGGCTTATTATATAATTGAATTAATTGATTTCAGTTTGAGGCAAAATTATTTTGAATCCAATGGAGAATTGTATTGTCAGTTGCAGGGAACAGCCATGGGGGCACATTTTGCCCCTTAAGTATGCAAGTATAATGATGGGTTTGTTTGAAACAGAATATCTATATAGTCATGATTTTGTGAAGAGACATGTTATGAAATACTGTAGATATATAGATGACTTAATTTTTGTATGCAGGGGAGGTCATGATAGAGTTGAGCAATTTATTCAAGACTTGCAAAAAACAAGTTTAGCTTACAATTTGAAGGACCCCAATATGGTAGACAAGTAGTATATTTAGATGTTTGTTTATAGGGGGTAATAAATGGAGGGTTAAGAGTAGGATACATAGAAAGTTTTATGATGACATCCATTTTTTGGATCGCCAGAGTTGCTTTCCATCCCATTTGCTAAAAGCATTATTATATGAAGAGCTGTTATGGGTCAAAAGGTTATGTAGTGATAGTGGCGAATTAGAAAGAACAGCCACTATGTTTATTGGGAGAGGATATAATAAGGAATTATTAGTGGCGTATTTACAAAGAGTAAAAAAAACTGTTAGATTAAGTAAATTTAGGAAAGATTATAGGAATAAAAGAATGAATAAAGAAAGATTTGAGAAAGAGGAGAAAATCTATGTAGTTAAAACTTATGATTTGCTAAGTGAGCAGGTTGTGAAAGTTATCAAGTATTATCGGGGATTTCTATTTAAATTTAAGGAATATGTTAATAATTTGTATAGGACCCCCATATTCTCCTTCTGCAGAGGAAGGAGTATAAGAAATAGAATAGTGCATAGTAATTTTTCAATACCTATTAATAAAAGAAATAGAATTCCTGTTCAGATGGGTAGCTGAATAGTCTGTAAATTTATAGTTAGGGACTTTGACAGAATTAATGGGCTGTATTTTAGACTGAATGGTAGATTTTGTTGTGATACAGATTATATTGTGTATGCTTTGAAATGCCCCTTTAATATGTTCTATATTGGGGACAGGAGGGCTTTCAAGTTGAGATTGCAAGAGCATATGACAGATATAAAAAATGAAAAACTTGAAAGTCTCTTGCAATGCATTTTAAGCAGTATCTTAATGGGAACTCAGAGAGACTTCAGGGTAAAGTTTTAGAAAAAAAAATGTTCAAAAAGATAAATATACAGAAGTGAAGAAAAAGCTGCTGTATAAGGAGACTATATTTATTCTTAAGTAATGGTACCCTGAACCGTGGCATGAATGTTGATTGTAATTGGAGGGTTTTAATTTAATTTAATTTAATTAGATAATGTATTTAGGAATAATTATGTATTTAGGAATGGTATATAAAAGTTTGAATTCTCCGGTTCGTTCCTCGGCTGGGGTGCCTTCTGTGCGGAGTCTGCATGTCCTCCCTGTGGTCGCGTGGGTTTCCTCCAGGTGCTCCGGTTTCAACCCACATCCCAAAGACATGCTGTAGGTGGATTGGACACACTAAATTGGCCCTAGGTGTGAGAGTGTGCATGTGTGTGCCTTCTGTGGAAGGTTGGGTGCTGGGCTGGCAACTCGACACTGTAAAACTCCACCGCCAATCATGAGGGGACAGGTGATCTGCTGTGTTGACCCCTAACCGGGAAAAAGCCAAAAGAAGAAGATATAAAAGGTTTGAATACTTGTGTGATTTTAATTCCTTTGAAGGCAATCTTGCCGAGGCGCTAGAGGTGTTTCAATAAAACAGTTTACAGTCTCTTCAGGTGCTGGTTTTTGTCATGTTTATTGTTTTTTACTCTTTATAGTGGACTATCTGTAATCAAATGCCCCCTCACCCAATTGCACTCACACACAGACCCAACTAAACACATGTACACACACACACACACACACACACACACACACACACACACACACACACACACACACACACACACACACACACACACACACACACACACACACACACACACACACACACACACATGCGCTTTCCCTACCTGTCCCCTAACTAATTCCCTTACTGAAACCGACCATCCAGGCAGACGCGCGTGCGCGCACACACGCACGCACACACACACACACACACACACACACACACACTCTCGTGCGTGCACACAAACTTACCCTACCTCTCCCCTAATTCCCTTACTGCAACCGACCATCCAGACACACACACACACACACACACATACACGCACATACAGACACACACAGACACACAAACACTGACACTCACTTGTCACCACTCATACCTCTACACGCACTTACACATTCAGCCCATACACATTCATGTATATATATATATATATATATATATATATATATATATATATATACACACATACATACAGCATCCATGCACCCCCTGACACTAGCTGCACTCCCTGGCACTTACTGTTAATGCAATGTCACTCACTGAAAGTAATGGATGAATACAAGTTTATGGCTAACTTACTTACCATAGCTGGAGGTAAGTACACAGCCGACTGGTTCTCTGAATCACTTGGTTGCATAAAACACTTACTGCGGGAATTAAGTAGAGAAAAGCACATGGCTACTTACCATATGCCTCTCCCTAGAATGCCTCATTATCATTTATAGTAGACCAGAGAGACAACCACCACAGTACTGTACCGCTTCAAGGTAAGCATTGCAGTAGGGCTGTCTAAGAATTGGAAACACAGTCAGAAAGTTTCACACTTTGACAAGTTATTTAGAAATTGAAAATAACCAGTTTCTCTGCTTTAAATACTCCTTTAAGATGGTAATTTTTTGTACTACTTTCAGACATAAGGGGGAATTATTTGCTACAATCTATTTTGCGTTTTCTAGATGAATATTGTTGTATAATCCACTTCAGTGTGGGGTTTGAAAATAATATTAAGGTGCATTCTGTTTAACTTATACTATTACCTAATGTTTATGAATAAATTATGTTATTCATTTTGCACTAATGGCATTTTAATGCTTCATTTTTAAGTAAACATACTTCTCTGTTTACATTTCTGGAAGGGTTGTTGACGGAATAGAAGATGATGGCAGACCGTCAGAGACACACACATTTCATTTCAGCGTGGAACACAATGCCCAGAAGTGTAACAAAGGGGCCAAAGTGCAAGGTACTGGACCAACAAAAAATCTCAGTTTAATACAGTGTTTACTGGTCTGCTTTTGAATAATGGTCAGTCTTTAGTACATCAAAAAGTAGTTCTCTCTCTCTAAAAATACAAAGTATTTTTGAAACACCATTCAAAAATTGTTAAGAAAAAGGTATGTAGAAAAGCAATCATTAAAAGCTGAACAGAAAACATGTTTATCTGCTTTTAAGTTGTTGTTGATTCCTGCATGGCTGTACTGACCATTTGTGATATCCATTTTATGGTTTAGAAGCCAAGAAGGGGGGTACCTGATTAGACAGATGCATCAGGGGAAATTACAATGATAACAGATTGTGATGGAGATGATAAAATAAATGCATTTGACATTTGGAAGTAATGATGAAGTGCCTTATAGCTTAAATGAGGATTCACGTCGAGACAAAGTTAATTTTGACAAACATAAAAAAGTGAAAACTGATCAATGAAATCACTTTCGATGAACTACTCGACAATTTTGTTTCTGCAGGCTGCCATGAGAACACCCACCATACCTCCAGGACTTGTATATATCTGTTCTGGGGGTTCACTCAACAGTGAAGAAAAATGCAAGCTCCACTGTCAGTGAAAGTAATTTGGGCAAACATTTGTTCTTTTTGTGTTTGCCAAAATTACATTTGATAATGCAACATGCTACCCTTAAGGGAATAGCCAAGACTACCAAGTTTATCTTCCTAGGTTTTAATAGAAGTCATTGGTACATGCACAGCTAGATACAAACAAATTTTATGTAATATTGTTGGTCCACAATCCCCAGCTAATGGCACATAATAATTTTACCATATGATATGTCCCATTGACCAGTTCATTCCTTCATTCCCCTAATATTGAAGAACTCCAGAAAAGGGAAGTAAGAGCCAGTCACTGTAGCTGTCATCCATAGGTTCATAGGCTGGTGCTAGGCTATTGGCCCTAGGGCCTATACAAGCTTAGCCATAACAATTCCCTGGCTATTTCTTCCCACACTATTTACTTCCCTGGACCCCTGTCTACCAGTATGGTTTAGAATAATTTCTTGTATATTTCTGTATCCTGCCTTGTGTTCAACATCAAAGATGGCATGATACCTACTATGCTGAGTCCAGGATAACTGTATACTTCTGCATTTCTGCCAGATTCTGTTATAGTTTGCTGAGATACTTGACTGGGCTCACACCTGAGTCCTGCTTTTCAGGTACATAGTGTGTATCTGATCCCATTCCCCAAAATTTCTCTTCTGCAACGGGACCTGCACCAGACCCCCTCCCCAAGAAGGATGAATTAGTGTCTGCAACTGATTTCTACCCCATCCCATACCAGTGTATTCCTACAAGACCTAGGATGCCCGAGCGGAGAGAAGGTGGAAAGCAACAGGGCCCACACTTGGTGTGTATGCACTTATGAAAAACTATCTGTTGGGAAGGACCTAATCTCTGAAAGTAAGAATGCTGGTGATTAATACATTAGTACAGCAGTCAACATTTATAACAGACTGTTTCTGTTAAAATAAATAAAATAAAAATGCAATGTGCCTTACAGTAGAGTGCAGCAGCTGGATGGAGAGAAGTTCACTTGCGTCAGAGAAGTGATTCTGAATTTAGAGCCACAAAGGCAAAAGTAGTTGGAGAACAGCTGAGATGAAATGAGGACCAATCAGGTACTTCAATGTACTGCAGTTAACTCCCCCTGTAGATGGTTTACCACCAGATACAATCAGTGAGGTAGAATGTTTAATGGATACAAAGACAAGGTATTTGAACTCTAAATACTTGATGTGAGTCACAGCATTTAATTTTATTGTTAAAGGCTTTTATTGCCTTTCTAGGGAAATTTTACACTGCAGGGGTAAAAATGCTAATGTATTAATTTAGCTTCACCTTCAGCAGTATAAGGCCTCTGGGGTGGGAGTGGGAGTGTCCCTCCAGCAGATTCAACACTACAGTACAGAACTCACTGATGGAGAAGGGAGAGAAAAAAATTAAGCTTAGCTTGATTCTTAGGAACTGCCTTACATAGGCTTTAACTGAAGGTATTGTTTATTTTGTACTTATGCAACTGAAAGTGGAATTCAGACGTAGAACTTCCTTCGTAGTTTGATTATGTTAACATTTGCAGCAGCTGTTGTCAGACATACTATGTGCTCAGTACAATAGATTTTAACTGCATGTCTGCAGTCATCAAGACATGGTTCAAATGCATGGAAAACACCCTAGCTGTGCAGGGCTACAATGCCTTCCATAAATTCAGACCACAAACTAACCATGAAAAGACGAAAGGAGGAGGTGTAGCCATCTTCATTAAGGATAAGTACGCCTCTAGACTGGTTAAACAGTAAGACTTTCTTGAGCTACTCCATGTCCGATTAACTATAGGTAAAAATTCCTTACCACATCATAGCTAGTTATAGATTCCCCACCATGAAACAGGAAAAGTATACTGCCTACCTGGACTTACTGGAGTCACTTGTCTTACAGCCCAACGCCTTACTCATGGATGATTTTAATTATCCTACCATCGATAGGGAAACACACAACCACAAACATGCTGGCTCAGAGGTTCTTGGAATTTGTCAATGCAAATTCTCTGGAACAGCTAGTCAGCACACCCACAAGAGACCCAAATGTCCTGGACATAGTACTCACTACCATGGGAGAGCATTGCAACCCCTCCCATGTGGTGCCCTCCCTGGTAAGATCGGACAATAAATCAGTCTCGTTCGATGCAATTAAAACACTACATACCTCATGAAGCTCAAAAACATTTAAGAATTTTCAAAGACAAATGACTTCCTACTAAGTATAAGAAATCTCAAAGCCCACTCGAATGCAGATAACATGGACACCTACGCAGAAGTGTACATCAATGCCCTGTATAACCACTTAAGCAGTTGTATAGAATCAGATGTACCTGATTATAACTAGGTCTAGCTGAAAAGACAAGCCACCCTGGTATACATGTAGTACAAACATGCTTTACAACAAGAGAAAGAAAATAATGTCTAAGAACAAGCGGGAACTAGCTCAGCAGAAGAAGAAATCCCTCTTTAGCTTAAAAAAACAAATTAGAGATCTTGTTAAGTCCTCCAAAGCTAATTATGAAGTAGAAATAGCCTTCCTATATAAGGACAATCACAAGACATTTTTTAACTACATCCAGAGTCTAAAAGGGAATACCCGGCCACACACTGAACTGGTTGTGGATGGCGTCACCCATACTCCACCAGACAGAATAGTCAACCTGCTGGCTGACAGATCTGGAGCAAACTTCACCCTCCTCTCCCCTCTATTCATCCCCCAAAGTATACCTGCCACCATTAGTCAACCTATTATCTCGATAAAGCAGGTCATCTTGGCACTCTCCAAGGCCAAAAACACGGCATCAATGGAACCAGACAAAATCCCAGGTACCCTTTAAAACAACTTAAAACATGACCTAGCAGGCCCACTCAGATCCCTGTTTAACCACAGCCTGTGAACTGGCTGGGTTCCTGCAGAATAGAGGTCAGGAACAGTGATTCCTCTGCACAAAGGGGGTCATCAACAGACCCTGGAAATTATAGGCCCATAAGCCTGACTAGCCTCATCTACAAGGCCATGAAAAGAATCATTATGGACTTTATTAACAAGGACATAGGTAATCTTCAAACTTTGGACTCAACTAAGTTCGTATTTGTTGAAGGTAAATCATACCTGTTAAACACGGTTGACTTCTTTGAGAAAGTCCCCAAGGCCCTGGACGAGAGAAGAACAGTGCATACCACCTATCTTGACCTACCTGAGGCATTTTACACAATCCCCCACTTAGGTATTATTTTGGGAATTAACCCCCTACATTACCAGATGGGTAGCCAACTGGCTCACAGACAGGAAACATACTGTCAAAGTGGGTGACTTTACCTCTAGCAAAAGAAGAGTCACCAGTGGTGTACCACAGGGTTCTGTGCCAGGCCCCTTACTGTTTGGAATTTGTTTCTCAGAAATCCAGGCAGACTTGGACAGCCTGTGGCTGACCAAGTTTACTTATGATTGCAAATTAGCAGTAATTATTAAGTCCCCAATGATGTTAACATACTGCAGGCAGGGTTAACACATTCAAATGATTGGTGCCAAAGCCACAGACTAAAGGTAAATGCAAACAAATGCATTATTATTCCATTTGGGAAAGCTGAGATCCCTGCTAATTACATTATAGACAGCACCCCCTCTAAGTGTAGACCCAGTGGTACGTGATCTGGGTACTCCAGTTGATAGCAATCTGAATTTTGGCCACCATGTATCCACAATAGTAATGAAATCCTTCTATGTGGTACATTTTATAAGTAAAGGCATTGCATCTAGATCTAAGGATGTTATAATTCCATTATACTCAGCCCTCATCAGGCTAGTAACTGAGTACAATGCTCTCTTTTGCATGTACCTCACCAGACACCTGCAACAACTGAAGAGACCTTTTGTGGCCTTTCCAGCTGTTGCATGTGTCTAGTGAGGTACATGCCAAATGGGCTATTATACTTGATGATTGGCCTAATAAGGGAAGAGTAGAGAGAGATGATGACCTCTTTCTTCCTGGATGCAAAACCCTTGGTAATGAGATGTGCCACATAGAAGGACTTTCTGACCACAGTGGCAATGTGGTGGTCGAAGGAGAGGTTTCTGTCAACCTGTGTCCCCAGATCTCTTATAACGCCTTCAGTGTTCAGTGGGCTCCCATTAATGTGGTAATTAGTGGAAACTGAGTTTTTCCTAAAGTGGATGCTGACGCATTTTATTGGCATTAACCTTAAGGCCATGGTTTCGATACCAGTCATTGGTCTCAGTAAGGCCTTTCTGTAGGATGTCTACATCACTTGGGGAGTTAATAATGGCTCCCATATTGCAGTCTGTGAAATTGGTCAGCCAGAGTCCCTCCATGTTGGCCTGGACATCTGAAAAGTAGATCCCAAACAGGAGAGGACCCAGGACTGATCCATGTGGGACTCCACTCGTGACTGGTCAGCAGTCTGACTTGGAGTCTGCTACTTTCACACTGTGGGTTCTATCTGTAAGCCAATTTGCAACCCACCTAGTGATATAGGGGTTGATGCCTAGTTTGGTGAGTTTATCAATAATTCCTGAGTGGGGAATGGTATCAAAGGCCTTGGCCAGATCGAGGTAGGCTGTATGAACTGTCTTTCCCTCACCCACAGCTCTGGTTTCTGACTCAAAGAAGTCAACTAGGTTGAGCAGGCATGATCTACCTTTCACAAAACCAAATTGAGTAGGATCTAGAGTTTGGAGATTCCCTATATCCTTGTTAATTAGGTCCATGATGATGCGCTCCATATCCTTACATATCAGACTTGTCAGGCTAATGGGGCGATAATTCCCAGGGTCTGTAGTCACTCCCCCTTTATGGAGAGGGATGACTGTAGCAGTGCGCCATTCGGTGGGGACAAAGCCTGAGGTGAGGCTGTGATTGATCAAGGCACACAGAGGTGGTGCCAGTTCACTTTGTAGTTCATGTAGAACACATCCAGGGATATTATCGGGTCCTATGGAAGCTGTATTCTTGGCCTTGGACAATGCAGCTTTAACCTGTGCTGCAGTAATGCTGGGTGCCTGGCATTCCTTTGGTATTGTGATTGGTCCTTGGGGGGGAGGGGTAACGTTGGCACTGAATCTGTCAGCCAGTATGTTGGCAATATCTGTTGGCTCAGTATAGGAGGTACCATTGTGCAGTAACTCAGAGCAAACCTGGGTATTGCCATGGAGATTCTTGATACAGCTATAGAAGGCTTTGTGGTAGTTTTTAGTGTCTGCTGCAATTCTGCCTTCATAGCTGACTTTAGAGGTTTTGATGAGGGATCTTAGCTTTTTATTGAGGCTAATAAGGGAGTGTTTCCAGTCTTGGGACTTCACCTTTTTCTGCAACAGTTTCTTCCTTCTGTTGTAGACTTTATTAATGGCAGGGGACCACCAGATTGTCTTCCTCTTTTTGGACGAGAGCAATTTGGTTTTGTTGGGTATGGCTAGTTCCATGCATGTAGCATTTATATTACGCTGTCAAAAACTCAAACTATTGACAGCGTAATAATCGACATGAAAATGTTGAAACCCCGAACATCGAACACACACACAAAAAATAAAAAACACCCAAACACAACACAAATTGCTCTATGCAGGGGGGCAAGCCCCCCTGCACCCCCCACACCCCCACTACTTAAATATATCAACTCCGAGATCGCACTGCATTGCAGTAAATGGAAATCTCCCCTTACGGAGATTTCCATTTACACATGCGATGACTTTCGCTTTTGACATTTTGGTGCCGACAATATCAGCTTCAATATTGTCGGCCTTTGACAGGGTGAATTAGACCCATGCATTTATGTACGTGTTCATACAGTGCATTGGTGTATGATTTGGCAGTCATGCATCTGTTTTCTATTGACATGGGTGCCGTGAAGTTAGCCACATCTGTTTTTAGGAGCCCAAAGTCAGCTTTGGAGAAGTTTTTTATGGTGGTTACCTTTGCAGGGGATGTGGGTGAGATGTGGATTTCCATGGTGATTAGTTTGTGGTCGGATCTATTCAGGGTGGAATTGACTATTGGTGTAGAGCAACAGTTGCCCATGTTAGTAATAACAAGATCAAGGATATTGCTTCCTCTAGTGGGGGTAAGAATGAGCTGGTCCAAGGCATTGAAATTGATGAATTCCAGGAAACGTTGGACAAGTGTATTGGTACATGAGTATTTTTCCCAGTTGATGGAGGGGTAGTTGAAGTCACCTAGTATGAGAGTGTTGGGTTGGACCCTAATAGTTTCCAGGCTGCTTAGGAATGTGAAGTGAGAGTCTTGGGACATGGTTGGGGACCTAGAGCAGGCTACAACCTGAATTGCCGTCTTACCCAATGTTAGTTGTACCTGAAGTATCTCAGATACATTATGCTGGGCTACTAGTCTGGAGGTGTGCATATCCTTTATGATTATGGAGACACCACTGCCTTTGAAGCTTCAGTCCATGTTCTGAGGCCAAAAGGTATGGAATGAGTTATAGCCTGGTAGCGCAGGAGTGCTTTCTCCTGCTTTAATCCAGGTCTCCATTACAGCACAAATGTCAATGTTCTCCATTTTGAGGAGTGCTTCGAGCAAGTGCATCTTGAGATTTAGACTTCTAGCTTTGAGCACCATGACCCTCAAACTGCATCTATTTATAGCTGTTATGGTGGTAATTTGTCTTTGGAACATCGACTAAAAAAGCACTATAGGGGTGGCAAGAGCCTTAGCCAGTATCCTGAAACCCAGGGGTGACAGATGCAGGCCATCTCTGGCAAAGCATCGAGTTCTGTCAGTCATGTTATCCCAAGCAGACAGATACTGGATCCCCCTAGAATGACACCAGAAACTTAGCCAATTGTTAAAGTCAATAATTTTCTGCTTGTACTGTGGTATCATTCTGGGTGACAGTAGGATGCTGCTCAGGGTTAGGGTTATACCTGCCTGGGCCACATAATCCAGGAGCTCCTCCATGTCTCTTTTCATGTA
The DNA here is from genome assembly GCF_019279795.1 of Protopterus annectens. Lineage (NCBI taxonomy): Eukaryota > Metazoa > Chordata > Ceratodontiformes > Protopteridae > Protopterus > Protopterus annectens. Next base: position 962,842,440 of record NC_056747.1, read on the forward strand.
GCCCAGGGAGGTGCATCTCAGAACATTCACACCCACATGGACAGTGACAGAGTCATACTTGTACTTGTTGTGGAGTGACCTGAGTGTGTGTGTTATGTGTCGGATTCTGGCACCTGATAGACAACTGACTGTTACCTTCTCCGTATTCAACCTAGTAAGTGGGACATCAATGTGCCTCACTATTGAGTCACCTGTGATTAGTGTATTGGGCAAGCTGGTTTTGCCTTAGGGGCTTAGGTTGAGGGGCACACTGTGTAGGAGAGCTATGTGTCTTGTGGTTTGTGCTGTGTTGTGAAGGTTGAGTGCATTTCTGTTTTGGAGGTCTCTGCTGTTTGGGTAGATTTCTATTGAGAGCCTCCATAAAGGTGGATGTGTGGTTTGTGTTTTTATGTGAGAGCTGTGATGGTGGATGTTCTAGAGGGCTATGTATTGCATGTGGTGTGGTGCAGGTGTTGACCTTCTCCTCTTGACTAGCTATTCCGGTCTTGGCTTGAGAGTGCATGGCTTCCAATTTGTCTATATAAGTGCATCTCTCACAAGTCTGAGACTTGGGAGGTAAGAGGAAAGGGTTGTCTGTGTACATGAGGCAGTTGCTACACTACCTCAGAATGCCCAAGTTCACCAGGTTAATAGGAGAAAGCACAGGGAACTGACCTTTAGACATGCCAGGAGGGATGGTCATTATTACTAAGTACTGGAGCTGTTTCTTATATAGTCCTTTTACAGGACAAATGTCACTCAAAGTGTCTGAGTCTGTATAGAGCACTGCCAAGCACTTGAGGGAAAATTAATACGTATACCCTGAAAATTTAAGGATGAAGTATTTAGGCAGATATTCTAAAGTCAGGAAGAAATTAAGCAGTAATTACTGAAAATAAAGAATTAGCTTGTCAAGAATGATGAAAAGAGGGGAGTCGCATGAATGGTTACTGCCTGGCTACTACTAATGTTGGTCTCAGCACAGCTTCACTCTTTTGGGATACACTACTCCTTTGCTTTTTCTCTCACCAGAAGCAAAATGTTAGCACCAATCCCAAGAAGAGAAGCAGGCCACGGCTTGTTTGGTGATCCACAGTCTTGTCCCAGATGATGCAAGGGTCTGCAGGCTTGTAGCCTTTTTCTGGTAGATCCCTCAAATAGCTACCAGACCAATCAGGTATGTTAAGCACAGACACTCACTCTCCAGCCAGAAAGAGTCAGGAATCAATGCACTCTGCTCCTACTCTCACCAGGATCAGAATATAAGCACAGATTCCAAGCTGTCACCTATAAAGCAGTTATTAAGCTTTCTGATGATTAGCAGTCTCCAGGAAATAGTGTAACTGCACTCCTTCTCTCACCTAGGAACCTATGAAGGTATTGTTTCCTTTGTACTTATGCAGCTGAAGGTGGAATTTAGCTGTAGAAGTTCCTTTGGTAGTGTGATTATGTTAACGTTTGCAGCAGTAGTTGCCAGACATACTATGTGCTCAGTCCAAGTAGAGTGAATCAACTAGATGGAGGAGAGTTCACTTGAGTCATGGGGTACAAATACAATTGAGATGTCAGTACATCCAATAAAGGGAAATTTTCTCCTAAAGAAGTTTGACCTTAAGTATCCCTTTCCAAAAAAAAAAAAAAATCCTGGTAGTGGTGGTGAAAGTGGCTTAATTCTAGCCCCATTATCTGCGTGTTGTGAGTAGCCTACACATTTAAGATTACTGAAAGTTCATAAATTCAGCATTCTGTGTTTCAAACCTGATTAAAAAGCAGAGGCATTTTGATAATGTTACCTGATTATCTGAAAGCTGAATTGGCAAGCAAAGCAATGCTGTTGGCTAGATGGAGATATCCTGACCTGGTGGAAAACACTCCAGCATGATAAAGAATGGTTTTGGAAGGCTGAATCAGTTGTGCTGCATTAATATCTACTGCATTTCCTCAAATGATGCAACTATTTGTTTGGAAAACTTAATATAATAAAAAACCCAAGTGGAAGGCAGTCATATGAGTGAAAACTGATGAACCAAATATTTCAAAGCACTGACAAATCTTTTTTGTAAAATTAGTATGGCTAGTCCTTGAAAGGTGTGTAACTGAAAGAAATGATCAGATGTTTTGCATCTTGCCAGTTTTCAAGTATTTGACAATTAGTTCTTGTCAGGATTACTTGAAACAAAGGCAATGAAATATTTCTTTTTGCAAAGCAATCTGTGGTTAAGATTACAGGGAACAGATTAACTTTATAATTCATGTAACTATATTCAAAAAGAGGATCAAAGATGGTTTACTTTAAATCATTAAACATAAGAATTAGTTTACCACAGGTGGAGTAAATCACCACAGTATCCTCGGAGTCTGAGTTTTACCTTCCATCTGTTATGATTTACACACTGATACTCCTCATAGTGTTAGACCTGTCTAAGGGAATATGCTTTGTTTAATAACAGAACCAGGCCTACACAAAGACTCAGTAGCATTAATTAGATGAGGTCTAGTCAACGAAAACTTTCTATTGAAACATAACAAAGTGTTCCTCTTTCTGATTTTTAAAGGCCAATGCTACTATTTTTAATGCTCAGAGGTTCAGATGCATGGCCAGCATACATCTCTTTGTACACAAAGCCTCACACATTGACAGTTTCAGTTGACAACCATTAAGAGTTTGGAAAAATTGCTTGGCCAAAGAAAAACAAAACAAACTTTCAAACCCTACAAAGTGGGGGGCTTCACCCCCCACACCCCCCCTAACTAATTATACCAACTCCAAGATCGCACTACAGTGGGGAAAAGGGCAAATCCCTGATGACTGCCAAGTGTTTTTTTCCCTTGGGGAAAAAATTCACTGAAGTAGCCTTTCGGAGATTAGTGTGTTCGCTGTTTATGTATCGATGAAGATGTGTTCATCAAACACATCTTTTGATCACATAATATAGCCTCTTCAGATCTAGACCTACCTTTAGCTCCACCATTTTGTGGAACTTTATCTCGTGATGCCACCCTTCTTTGACTGGCTGGGACTCTGTCCCACAGGTTGAGGTAGATGGAAAAAACAACAATGAATATGAAAGTAATGTACTGACCATAACACTGGATCCATGCTGTCTTCTTCCATCTGTCTCAACCATCCCTACCACCATTCCCATTCTAAACTGCCATCTTTTTTGAACTACTTTTGGCTGACTGTGCAGACTAGCCCAAAGTCAGTATTTGGGGCTACTTGCATAGCTTGTTGTAATGACACAAGGTCCTGCAGAATGAAAACGTTTTCCTGTTTTTTGGTCTGGAGCAGCCTGTTACTTGACGTACAGACAGACACACACACACACACACACACACACACACACACACACACACACACACACACACACACACACTCAAGTGCGCTAGCCTGTGTTACATATTTATTGCACTTTCCTGCTGTTTGTTGCAAAAAAAAAAAAAATATCCTTGTTTCCCATCTTTCCTGACCTAGAGTAGTCCAAATACAGGATTTGCTGTATTCTGGACTTTTGGAAAGTTCATGTGTTGCCCATTTCCTTTCTTGGATAAAGGGAGGCTTCTTTGTTCACCAGTGGCAGTGGGGAGCTTGGAGCAGCCTATCTATCCCTGGAGGAGTGTTCCCAGCACAAGAATCTGGTAGTCTATTGGCCGTTTTGGGCCAATTTCTAGCTCTTTCAAGTCCCCCTGTATAAAACCCACTTTGGCGCAGTTTTTGCGCTTGTTACTACTCAGCCAAGCTCCTTGTGGTCCTGCAGAGTGGTGCTAGCAGCAGAGAGGCTAAAAGAGTGACTGCTAACCTGATAAAAGTGTTTGTTTTCCTGCTACTACCTGGACGACTGTCCGATCTAGCTACCTGCAAGTATTTCTGCTTCTTGAACTGTTTTAAACTGTTTAAAGTTGATTTTGCACCTGCACTTTTAAAGTTTGTCCTGTTTGTTGCATTTACCTGTTGAGGCTACACACTCAAGTGCGCTAGCCTGTGTTACATATTTATTGCATTTTCCTGCTGTTTGTTGCAAAAAAGAAAAAAAAATGTTCCTTGTTTCCCGTCTTTCCTGACCTAGAGTAGTCCAAATACAGGCTTTGCTGTATTCTGGACTTTTGGAAAGTTCCTGTGTTGCCCATTTCCTTTCTTGGATAAAGGGAGGCTTCTTTGTTCACCAGTGGCAGTGGGGAGCTTGGAGCAGCCTATCTATCCCTGGAGGAGTGCTCCCAGCACAAGAATCTGGTAGTCTATTGGCTGTTTTGGGCCAATTTCTAGCTCTTTCAAGTCTCCCTGTATAAAACCCACTTTAGCGCGGCTTTGCGCAATTTTGCGCATAGCGCAGCATCGGGCAGCGCCACTTAATTGGGTTTAAACCATTCCCGGCTCCACAAAGTCTGCTCTTCACTTTTTCCCTTAGAACTGATCTAGTTCTCATAATAAACACCCTATTCCCATTCTAAAGCCTGGCACTTGCTCACTAAAGCAATTATATATGTCAGCACTAAAAAATTAAAAGCACTACACCCTCACAAACTCCCCTTGAGTACTTTGTTCCCCATTGGCCCTTTTTTTCAATTATAAAGGAATTCCCAATACTATTCTAGCATGTCCAAAGATCAGTTGTCAATCTCCTCTCCTGTCCAGCTGGTGAATCTGGGAATCTTGAGGCAATGTTACAACTGCCTCATGTACACAGACAACCCTCTCCTCCTCCCAACAAATTCCAACACATGTGAGAGATGCAACCAAATAGCCAAACTGGAGGCTAAGCTCTCTCAACTCAGTACTGGCATAACCAGTCAGGAGGAGAAGGAAACCACACTCACTACAATTCCAGTCTCACATAGACCTACCATGACAGCAAACCAAACACATAAACACACAAAACATACTGGAGGCTCTAAATAAAAATCTGCCTAAGCAGCAGAGACCTCCAAAGCAGACACCCAAGCAACCGCTACCCCAAAACAAAACACGTGCAACACATAGCTCACAAAGCCAGTGTGCCGAACAGTCACAGCCCTTAAGGCTAAACAACACACCTGATACACTTGTAATAGGTGACTCTATCATCAGGCACACTGACGTCCCGCTCACCAGGCTGAACAAGGAGAAGGTCACGGTGAGCTGCCTGTCGGGTGCTAGGATCCGCCACATAACACAAGCACTCAGGTCACTCCAAGGCAAGTACAAATATGACTCAGTCATTGTCCATGCTGGTGTGAATGACCTGAGACGTACCTCCCTGGACTACATGAAAAGAGACATAGAGGAGCTCTCTGAGCATGTAGCCCAGGCCGGTATGACCCTGACCTTGAGTAGCATCTTACCCTCACAAGAATGATGCCACAATATGAAGACAAGATGATCAATTTCAACAACTGGCTTAAGTATTGGTGTCATTCAAAGGGGATCCAATACCTGTCTGCCTGGGATGACATGCTCGACAAGCCACAATGCTTCGCTAGGGACGACTTGCACCTGTCACCCGTGGGCTTTCGGATATTGGCAAAGGCTCTTGCCACCCCCATAGTGCCTTTTTTAGGCAAGGCTCAAAAGACAAACCCACCTCCATAGGTATCACAAGGGATAAGAAACTAAGAGTAATGCTACTCAATGCCAGAAGTCTAAACCTCAAGATGCACACACTCGAAACTCTCCTTAGCATGGAGAACATCGATATCTCTGCAGTAACAGAAACCTGGTTCAAGGCTCCCGAGAGCACCCCAGCACTACCAGGTTATACCTCATACCATGTTTTTCGGCCCCAAAACTTGGACCAAACCACAAAAGGAGGGGGAGTATCAATATTCGTCAAAGATACCCACACCTCCAGGTTGGTGGCACAGCACAAAGCATCAGAAACTATCCATGTGCAACTAACAGTGGGTAAAACTGCCTTCCAGTTTATAGCCTGCTATAGACCACCCTCCCAAACCCAGGAACCTCACTCGGCCTTCCTGAGAACACTGGAAAATATGAAGGTCTCTCCAAACACCATTATATTGGGCAACTTCAACTACCCTAACATAGACTGGGAGCATTACTCTAGCTCCAACACCCTAGCCCGAAGGTTCCTAGAATTTATAAACTCAAATGCTATGGAACAACTTGTTGCCACTCCCACAAGAGGGGAAAACATACTGGACCTGATCATCACCAACATGGGGACTCTATGCTCCAGACCAGAAGTGTATCCCTCACTGGTAAGATCAGACCATAAACTAATCTCACTAGATATTGACATCCCGACCCCAGCCCCTGCCCAGAAAACCACAGTGAAAAACTTCTCTAAAGCAAATTTCACACTCCTCAAAACTGAGGTGGAATCCTTCAAAGCCCCCGGGCCTGTGGAAAATACGGCCCAGACCACAGAATCCTTTATAAATGCATTCTATGAACACCTTCAGGAATGCATGGATCATGCAATCCCAAATAAAACCAAGACCCAATCCTCCAAAGTTAGGCGTCCTGTCTGGTGGACCCCAGCCATAAACAAACTATACAATAGAAGGAAGAAGCTACTACATGATAGAGCAAAATCCCAAAAAGGGAAGGCATCTCTGATCAGTATTAGCAAAAAACTACGGGCACTCATAAAATCGTCTAAGGCCAGCTTCAAGAGAAAAATTGCACGGGACACTAAGGATAATCACAAGGCTTTCTTTAGTTATGTTAGGAACCTGGGTGGGAATTCCCAGATATGCTCAGAATTAGTCCAAAATGATAAAAAATACACCGAACCCACAGACATTGCCAACATCCTAGCTGACAGGTTCAGCGCAAACTTCTCCCCCCCTTCCCCACCAAAAGGGCAAATATCTATTCCAGCAGAGTGCTGCCCCCCTGACATCTCAGATGCTCAGGTAAGAGCCGCCCTCTCCAAAGCAAAAAACACAGCATCAATGGGACCAGATGGTGTCCCGGGCTGCGTCCTACATGAACTCCAAGAAGAACTAAACCCAAACATCAAACTACTGTTCAATCTCAGCCTTACTACAGGATATGTACCCAAAGAGTGGCATACAGCAACAGTGGTCCCTCTCCACAAAGGTGGTGCCTCAACGTATCCTGGAAACTATTGCCCCATAAGCCTGACTAGCTTGGTCTGCAAAGCTATGGAAAGGATCATCATGGACCTCATAAATAAAGATATTGGGGACCTACAGACACTGGATCCTACCCAGTTCGGCTTTGTTAAGGGCAGATCCTGCCTCTTAAACCTGGTTGATTTCTTTGAAACAGTCACCAAGGCCATTGACGAGGGGAAGGTGGTCTACACAGCCTACCTGGACCTTGTAAAAGCCTTCGATACAATACCCCACTCGGGCATTATAGATAAGCTCACCAGCTTAAATATAAACCCCTATGTCACTAGATGGGTTGCAAACTGGCTCAAGGACAAAACCCACATGGTTAGAATTGCTGGAGCCATGTCAGACTCCAAACCAGTTACAAGTGGTGTCCCACAAGGCTCAGTCCTGGGACCTCTCTTGTTTGATATATATTTCTCGGAGGTACAGGCTAACATGGAAGGACTGTGGCTGACCAAGATGACTGCAAACTGGGCGCCATAATCGACTCTCCAGCCGACACAAGCATCCTACAAAAGGGCCTCATAGAAAGAGACAACTGGTGCCAGAGCCATGGCCTCAAGCTAAACGCCAAAAAGTGTATAGTCATCCCCTTTGGCAAAAACAAAGTGCCCACAAATTACCACATAGGTGGTAATCCATTAAGTATGGAAGATGTAATTAGGGACCTGGGGACCCAAGTTGATAGCAATCTCTCATTTGACAACCACGTGGCCAAAGTGGTTAGAAAAACATTTTATATAGGCCACCTAATCATGAAGGGTTTCACATCTAGATCAGGGGAGGTCATCGTGCCTCTTTACTCATCCCTCATCAGGCCCATAATTGAGTACAATGCCCCTTTTGGGATGTACCTTACCAGACACCTGTAGCAACTGGAAAGACCCCAAAAGTACCTCACCAAGAGGATCAAAGGGCTCAAACAGATGCCATATGCTGCCCGGTTAAAGAAACTCCAGCTCTACTCAGTGGCATACCACTTGCTCAGAGGCGATCTGTGCCTGATGTATAAAGCCATGTCCAACCTGGAATTAATGGACATGCTGCACCTCAGAAAATCCAAATCCCATCGAGCTACGTGCTCGAGAGACTTGAACCTCAGCACTGAAATAAATAGGACATGCTGGAGGGACAGATTCATAACCCAGAGGCTCCCTTCACTCTGGAATAAAATCCCAGTCCAGGTTAGGCAGAGTCCCTCATTGACTCTCTTCAAGAGGAATCTTGATGAGTGGATGGGAGATAGTAGGTTTACCCCGGGTATCACTTCTGTGTCACTGTTAGACAGAGGCAAAGTATACTAACCTCAAAAAAGGGCATAGCAAAATTCATTTAAAATGGGTGGCGAAAGCCAAACACACTCTGGCTAGGCTTATAAATGCCCTAGGACAGATAGCCTAGTATGAACCTACGAACCTATGAACCTATGAACACTCAGTGCAAACCAGTATGCACACCTTATTCTGAATTTCCAGTTTTAGTTTCCTGCTACAGGAACAAGTTTTATCCCCCAAAGCTAGCAATGCTACTGCCTACGGGATACTGTGCGATCATGTGTTAGAGAGCCATTTTGCTTACACTTCTTGGCAAGTACTGAATACCAGGGAGTATCCACTTGAAATTTAACATGCAGCCAACAGGACATATTTTGCTAAACATGGTGATGATGTCAGTAACATATGAGCAGAGTCAGTGTTGGAAAATGTCACGTAGTGGTATGAATCTGGAGAACACTCACATGAAGTCTGCAACATGGCACTCTAATAACTAGCATTTACCACAAACTTTCTGATCATATGATTTTTATATACCGAGTAGGTTATTTATGTAGATGTTTAATTTAGTTGCTTTGCTTTTTTTAATCACCTCTGGACAATATAAAAGTTAACAAGAAATTGTTACTTGATGTTGCTCAGCAGTGTTGCAGTGTTCTGCTGATCATGATGTCAGTGGGTGTGGAATATCAGGATGCATTTTTTTTTTTGCCATTGCTAGTCCACAATAGTAGAGCCACCACAAATAATTGCCTCCTCTACATAGCATATGCCACAATTCACACATCTGAGAATCATGAGCATTGTTGATGACAGTTGTATAGAGTCTTTCAAATATGCTGTTCTCCTTTGATTCACTTGGAGAAAACTATCACAGTCTCCTTGCCAATATCATAGGTGTCAGGAATGCAGACTGGTTCAAAAGCAAGATATCCATTCCCAGTTGTCAAGGCCATCTGGTTGTTATCACTGTAAAAGTGTTTCAGTGGGAGCAATTTTTGTGAAGCTATTTATGCAATTTGTAATTGTGATCATGGGACCTTTTACCCTTTATGACTTTATAGTGTTGTGGACAACAGAGAGGTAAGTATAGATTCTGGTCCATTTGTTTCATTAACAAGAGCGTCCCCCTTCAGGGCACTGTAGTCTGTCCCTTGGTACCTGTATAGTGTTTTTTCTGTCTTCTGGCAACATCTGTCTGTCTCACTAGTTCACCTGGTGTGGGATATGGAATACAATTTGTTATTATAGCTATAATGATGTCTTGCTAGAGAGACTCTAGCTGCTGGATGGATCATATTTCTCTACCCCCCCGTGTAGATGATTTCAGTACTTCAGATGGTCACTGCCCTGATTCATTTGCTTGTGCTTTTTCCGTTAGCCTTTTTACAATGCCATCATCATGTAGCTGTAATGGAGCTGTTCTTCTGTCATGAAAGGATAAGTTACTGCAGAACACCTTGAAGCATGTACGGACCTGGGAAATACCATCTTTGACAAGATATAATGTATATTTCTGGTATAAGAGGACTGGCTGAGGTGGAGGGTATTAGTACTATCAGACATCTGGAGTTTTCATCAGTCATCAGAAAGTAGTGTTGTTCCTAAGCCCACAAATCGGCACTGATATCTAAGTAGCTTCAGCTAATTCTGGCATATCAAGTTGTACACTGGTGTTTCTGATCCCACTTCTTTGGCTTTTTAAACAGCTACTTATCATATTTTCTATCATGCTGTGTGCTTATTAAGGATTCAAATCTTTTCAATTTTAAGTAAGACTTGTGTAAAGAAGCAGGGATAATTATCCTTGTGCCTTTAAGAATGTACTTCTTGATATTGGGGTGTTAATGCCATCCATCTAGAGTTCATATATTTTAAGCTTGAGGCATCAGGATTAGTCATATCCCTACATGCCAGATATTGTTCAAAGTTGCTTTACCATGTCTAATAAGGAAACTTTCTGAGCACCTTCCACTGTCTCAGCCAAAGAAAGTGCTCTGGGAACTATGCCTTCTGATGTTATATTTAATATTTTTGTGCAAACTCATCACATTTTCTACCTTTTCTGCACTTTGAGATAAGTATCAGGAGAAATAATCTGCAATGTATCCACTTCCTTTAAAATATTGTCTACAGGCAAGCTGACTAACCTGTTACTTTTTCGGAACTGTCTCGTATTATTTTTAAGATTTTAATAAGATCTAGTGCTTTCGATGCAAACCACATGATTAGATAGGAATCTTTGTCTTGCAAGGCAGTAGTTTTTGTCCAGCTGTATCTGTGATTCTACTGGCATATGTTTACAAGCATTACAGTATTTACAGTTGTTCTATAGAAATCTAAAAGTACACCATTGTTATCACAGATTCTAATTTGGACCTTAAGTTTTGCTGATTAAAGACTCATTCATTCACATTTTTGATTGAAATGCCTGAATCTATAAGCATGTTATCTTTAACTATATGATGTGGAGTTCTGTTTCTCATTTATTTTTATTCACGTTAGAATGTTTCTAAGTTTTTACTTTCATGTTCTGACTTTGCCCCTTTTGTCACACTGCTATTTTTTTCATTTTACAAGTGTCTCCTTGTGGTATATACACACACACAAACACACACACACACACACACACACACATATATATATATATATATATATATATATATTGCCCTGAAGTGTTTTTTTTGCCTTTATATTGATCTATATATTTTGTGAAGTGATTTAATGATTAGTACTTCATACATGGTTTACTCTTTGCAGGGTATGCAGTCCTCTATGGGTAGTTAAACAAACCCCCAGATTTACTAATCTTCCATGCAGGACTAGCTTAGTCCTGCACGGAAGCAACCATTTAGGAGCAGAACAGCAGTGCGCCATGCGTAATAATGAGGTGCGCTGCCCGAGCTCCTAGGCTTACACGGAGCGTGTAAGTGTGCAGGGGGCATGTCTAAGAGCAGAGCTCTCAGAATAGACATGCCCCTGCAATGTAGATCAGCAGAAAGGGGCATGCAATGAGCGAGACTGCTCACAGATGACCTCATATTCCCACCAAGAGTCCCCCTTGTGTATAACCACAACAGAAGGTATAAATAAATTGAAGAAACACTTTTTTTTTAAAACTCCGATTATAGCTAACCGTAGGTGCGCGGGTGTGCCCATCGCTTAGCTACGGTTAAAGCAGCTTGAAAGGCTGAAGAGGATAACAAGGAAGATATATGCAAATGAAGCAGCATAGTAATAGTGTAATGGGCAGAGCATTCGCCTTATGAGCAGGTATTCCTGGTTCGAGTCCCACTGCAGCACATTCCATTTTACATGGCAAAGCATGTTATGACCAATATGTTTGTTGCATAACCCACTAAATAACATATATTTATGAACTGGATTACTGCAGTAAATGCACATATGAGGTGTCAGTGTCATAATGAATAAGACACTAGTAAGCAGGTTTAAGCACAAATAAGCAGTAGTAAGCATATTTAAGCACTAGTAAGCGGCCTTAAGCCCATTTGCGCGGCAGTAAGTAATGCCTACTCTGGCTAAGCAATTCTAAAGCTAACTCTCTGTAAGCAGATGGAACGGCAGATTAGCATTGCTTACCGTCACGCAAACCCACTTACAACTGCTCAAAAGTGCCTTAATCACTCTGTATCCAACGGCCCTTGTTCTGCCCATCAACAAAATGAACAGCCATGCATGTCTCAAACCCAGGACCCTATACGTCATAGTCCCAGTAGTTATCCACCAAGCCATCACAGAAGTATAGAAGAATGAGGTAGTAGCAAATAAGTTCTCACCATAGTATAACCAAACTGAACATGTGAAAGGCATCAGTATACAGTCATATGTGCTATAACCCACTACAGAACATAAATATGTGAACTGGAATACAGCAGTAAGCTCAGAAGTGAGGTGTAATTGTAATAGAGTGTTGAAGTCCCCAATAAAACACAAGGACTCCACAGAGTGTATGTACACATCAATCAGGGATACCAGGCATACATATAAGGTGTAATGAATAATAACACAATGCCAAAAAGGCATTATAATGAATGTCTACTGTAGGCAACACCAAGCATTGCACAGGCTAGCTTAGGAGGTGTGAGCAATTTGTACACCAGCTAACTCATTGTGCCCAGTGGTATACCCCTTTAAACAATGCCAACCTTAGGTAAGCAGGTTTGCCCATAGCTTAGCCTTTTCAAAACTGGCCAATCACAGTAAAGTGCAGGAAATCGACCCTACTTAAACCCAAGAGGTGGGAATACATCTCATAACTGGTTGTAGCTTCCCCTTGCAGGCACTATGGCAGTAAGGAGAGAAGGAGTGTGCTTCCGGGCTCAGCGCTGGTGCATCCAGGAGTCCAAGGTCATGGCAGGACTTCTAGTTAAAGACCATGCTCAGAGACTGCTGCACAGCCAGTACCAGGGCTCCCAATATAAGGCAGAGGCGTGGGACCATCTCGCCCGTGACCTCAACAGTGCCACTGGCATACCCCGAACTGGTGAGCAGGTCAGGCCCCACTATGCCGACCTGAAGCGGCAGAAGTGGGACCTCTTGGAGGAGTGGCTCCAAAGAGGCTACAGCATTAGGGGATGTTCCAGACATGTGTAAGTATCACCCCAATATATGTGTAATAATTGCCAGCTCAGGTATGTCATGGCTAAGTATGGCTAAATAGTCTTGTTATGTCCCCCGCAGCTGCAAGGGAGTGGGCCGTGAACCAGGAGGCCCACATCAGCCACCTGGAGAGGTTGCAACGCAAGGCAGGTCAGTAATGCTCATGCATTTACTGTCATAGGAAATAAAAATATAAGTAGTAGTAAATTAATTGCAAGTATAAAACCTGTATTGTTTAAGGAAAGTACTACATACACTAGAGAATATGGCAGGAAGAGTCTCATATTGTTTGTATGTCAATAAAAGTGTAATATCCTGACAAAACAGGTCTAACTGCTAGACTGCATGTGTATATTCTGGTACCATATGGTAATGTAGATTTGCAATCATGTAATAGTACTGTTGCATTAAGCACTGTTACCCACACCATGCACCATAAATTGAATGTGTAGGAATGCCTGTATATGACAGGTGTAATCCCCAGAGGCCATTTAGTACAATTGAGAGACACATAGACAGTAAACAGGGAAAATGCAGACAGCAAAAACTGAATAGCACATGCAACTGAGATGTGAACTGTTGTTTTGTTTTTAGCACACACAGCCACGGTTCGAATCCTGCCAGTGGTAGTAGTCTGCATACAGAATCATACCCCACAACTGTACAGATATGTCCAGAATGTCTACTAAAGTGGCCCATATCTATTGCCTATCAACCTGTCCCCATGGGAAATCAGTGGGATGATCCCAGATGTATAGGCAGCAAACAGGAAATACAATTGATTGACACACATCTATGACAACAAACCTGGCACACTAGCAACTCCCCAATACCTTATGTAACTAAGAAGCCACGTATGTCCCATTTACACCCCAACCTGTTAAGCTGTAGTCAGTGTGTACAGTAACAGAGTGAGATGTATGTGCATAATAGTAATGTGGAACCTGGTATTGTGTGTGGGAACATTCAGGTAGTGCTAATAAACATTCCTCCCACAGGTCTGTCAGATACCAACACTGTGCCCAGAAATACAAGTATATATGCAGTTGCTCTGAATAATGAGGTATTACACATCACTGTCGCCCACACTGTCCTACAACATATAACTGTCTAGAAAATCTGTATAAGTGTTGTTATACAAGGTCAGAATGCATAAGCACAGGGGATTAATAAGACAGAAAGCAGATTGGAGATATACAGCAATATCAATATAGCAGACACAACTGTGATGGACAGTGTTTAAGTTGTAGCAGACACAGCCATGATCTGAATCCTGGGAGTGGAATTAGACTGCATATAGAGTCATACCACACACATCTGTACATATGAGGCCAGAATGTCCAGTATATGTGCCCATAACTGCTGTCTGTCTCCCTGTCCCCCTGGTACGTCTGTGGGATGATCCCAGATGTGTAGCCAGCAAACAGGGAATACAAGTGATTGTCAACCATCATGAGAACACACCTGTCACTGTAGCAACCCCCAAAACTGTTAGGAGAGTAATATTTTAAGTATGTCCTATCTACACTCCCATGTTGTCAAGCTGTGACCAGAATGTGTACAGTAACAGAGTGAGATGTATGTGCATAATACTAATGTGTAATCCAGAACTTTGTGTGTCAACAGTCAGGTAGTGCTAACAAACATTGCTCCCATAAGTACATTGGATAGAACACTGTGCTGAGAAACACAGACCAATATAACCTGTACTGGTACCGTTCACATTGGTTTTGTAGGGAATTGTGAGTGTTGCAGTTTCTCTGAGTAATAAAGTATCACTGGTCACTGTCACCAACACTGTGCTACATAATATAACTGTGTAGGAAAGCATGTATATGTGTTTGTCAGGTCACTAAAGGTGGAAGAGGGCACTATTCTAGATATGTCCCAGCACAACAGCATGTGGTCAACACATGGTCAGAGTCTGTGCAGAAAGAGCTGGATAGCTATGTGCAAAACAACAACCCAGAATCTGGGAGTATGTCTAGAAACAGTTAGTTAGTGTTAACAAGCATTCCCTCCACAGGTATAACAGATAATGAGGTGTCCAGTTCGATTCTCAGCTAGAGCGTCTTCTGCGTGGAGACATGCGTGAATGGGCGTACCTTCGTTGAAGGTTGTGCGTCAGGCCTGGCAAGCCGGTACATAAAAATCAACTGTCAATCATTAGCGGACTAGAGTTCCGCTGTGGCAACCCCTAACCGGGAAAAGCCGAAAGTATATCCCTCATTGGTGAGATCTGATCATAAACTAATCTCACTGGAAATCCACATCCCGCCCCCACCCCAAACAAAAAAGACCATAGTGAAGAACTTCTCTAAAGCAAACTTCACACTACTCAAGACTGGTGTGGTATCCTTCAAGGCCCCTGAGCCAGTGGAAACCACAACCCAAGCTGCGGAAGCCCTTACAAATGCCTTCTATGAACACCTCCAGGACTGCATGGATCAGGCAATCCCAAATAATATACTTCCGGTGTGGAGCATTTTGTCCCCATGTTTGTGACAATGAGATCTAGTATATTTTCTCCTCTCGTGGGAACAGTGACTAGCTGTTCCATGGCATTTGAATGTATGAACTCCAGGAACCGTTGGGCTAGAAAGTTAGGGCTTGAGTAATGTTCCCAGTCTATATTCGGGTAGTTGAAGTCACCCAATATGATGGTGTTTGGAGATACATTTATACCCTCCAGTGTCTTCAGGAAGGCTGTGTGGGGTTCCTGAGTTTGAGAGGGTGGCCTGTAGCATGCTACAATTTGTAGAGCAGTTTTGCCTATGGTTAGTTGCACCTAGATGGTTTCCAAGCTTCGATGCGTTGCCACCAACCTGGAGGTGTGGGTATCCTTTATGAATATGGATACACCCCTCCTTTTGTGGTGTGATCCGGTTTTGGGGCGGAACGCATGATATGAGGTAAAACCTAATAGTGCCGGGGTGCTCTCAGGAGCCTTGAACCAGGTTTCAGTTACAGCACAGACATCGATGTTCTCCATACTGAGAAGGGCCTTGAGTGCGTGCATTTTGAGATTTAGACTTCTGGCATTGAGCAGCATTACCCTCAGTTTCTTCCCATTTTTGTTTTCTAGGGTGGTAGGTTTAGAATTTGAGCCTTGCCTAAAAAGGCACTATGGGGTGGCAAGAGCCTTAGCCAATATCTGGAATCCCAGGGTGACAGGTGCAAGCCGCCCTTGAAGCAGCGTGGCTTGTCAAGCATGTCATTCCAGGCAGACAGACACTGGATCCCCCTTTGAATGACACCAGACATTAAGCCAATTGTTAAAGCTGATCATCTTGTCTCTATATTGTGGCATCATTCTTGGTGAAGGAAGGATACTGCTCAGGGTTAGGGTCATACCTGCCTGGGCTACATAATCAGAGAGCTCCTCTATGTCTCTTTTCATGTAGTCCAGGGAGGTACGTCTCAGGTACGTCTCATATAATATTACAGTATATGGACTATCTGTTCAACACCATCCTCATATGTGCCACCGACACACTAACCCTACATATAATGGGCCACTACACAGTGTGGTCTGATGCCTGTCTGTGGTATGGTACATGTGTGCGTATGGCCCTACAAACATGTAAGCCAATACAGTAACATACAGTGGAGCAGCATGTAACATCAGATAGGATGGGACCAAGAACAATGACATCTAACACAGTCTGTACACAGGCCACAGTACATATTGACAATACACACAGTGTCAACATTCACCATAAGTACACAGACCTCAGTACTGTACAAACAATCACAGAATGTCCAGGTTATATCATCAAATATAACCCCTACTGTACATAACATGTGTAGAAGTCTGATATCTCACTGGCTTGTTATCAGATATGATGACATTAATTATTGTGTACAGCACATATGCATCTCTTAATGCATGACGTATGTACAAAGGTTGACAGAGTTGTGGCTGGAAGCACATACACAGGGCCAATATTGACATGTTGCTGTGATAACCTCATACTTTTACTGTTGTAACAGGGTTTGTTGCAACATATGTCCTGTGAGAGATATGAAGTCAGTAACTGTCATGGCTTTCACCATCTGCAGACTGCAATCCTCACACTACCTTCTGCAGTTCACAGATACATGCTCTGCGGATAACACATGAAACCAAAGGCACCACACACTGCCCAGTCTGCAGATGACCCTACAGAAGGGGAGTCCTCATAAACATAGAACTGACATGACAGGTATTAATACATGTAGGAAAGCCATATCCACACACACCCTGTTTAACCAACATTACTCTGAATGCAGTATAGCAGCACTTACAGTCTGTAGTCAGGTCAGGCACATCTCCCTCCTGTGTGTTGGCATGTTTCCACAGTGTATATTGTCAGAGGTAAATCCCCAGTCCATCTGAGATGCTGTTTGCCAAACAGATCGAATTCCTGCTCACAGTGAATGAAAAGGCCCAACACCAACATGATGTTCCTAGATACTGGAGTGTGTTTCCATGCAATGGGTCTATATTAGATCACCGAACACTTAGGTAAGTGAACGGTGATTAATCGACCCTATATAAGTGAAAGCTTGCAAAACCAAACTGTCAGAACAGCGATTTTAAATCGCTGTTCCAACGAAAAAAAAAAAAAAAGAAAGCACATTAAAACATGAGACTAAGTGGGGGGCTTCACCCCTCACACCTCCCTACTTATAAATACCAACTCCAAGACTGCACTACAGTGCCGAAAATGGCAAAGTACCGAAGCAGCCAAGCAAATTCTTTCCCAGGGAAAGAATTCACTTACATGCCGCTTCAATATTTTTCATTTTCGGTTTTGTCAGTTCGACCAAGACGCATTCGAAAACATGTGTCTTTGGTCTGCTGATAGGAACCCCATGCAATTGGCTATGGGAATGTTACCATAGCTGTTGCACATGCAATCAGCTAGAGGAGGGCTGCAATTCCTGCAGTGGCCATCAGCTGCTCTTGAGCATCACTTAAAATACACATGCTGCTGCTGCCTAAGCAAACAGGTGTAGGTCTACACATCCACCAGTGAGGGAGTGAGAGAGGCAAACAGAGGCAAAGACATGTCAGGGAGGGGTGGGAGAGTAAAATTTAAGCATGTTTGTGTTACACACCTACCAGCACAGGGTATCAAACCCCTGATGACTATCTTGTGCTATCACAGTTCTATGCAGTTATTGGATGCGCCACATAGGTTACCTGCTGTGGAGCCCTCAGAACATATATGTGATGGTGAGTGACATCTGCAACAAGGATATGGTAGCTGTACAGTAGGTGAAGTACACATGTCTGTCCGCATGAACAGGTGCCAGTGTCAACACAGCCACACTCTCATAGGGATGTACATACATTGACACACTTGGCAGGGCCAGGATTACAACTCATCACTAGTGAGATTGCCACAACACATTACTGTGCAGATATCACATGCACCACATGGGTCATACGGAGATTATATGGGCAAAGGGTATGGGAAGGTGTCTGACATCAGACAGCATGCTTCAGTATGCCAATAGGGGTTGTAGTGAGTGTGGATGTGATCATACGCATCATACAACACACACACAAACACACAGGGTGCCAGTACTGATATGCATGGGTGCATTTCTGCACAGGTGTGTGGTGGTCGACTGTACCAGATGGCTATACAAGGCTAGGTGATGGATACACCTTGGCATCAGGCCACATGACAATGGTCTGCATTGAGGCTTAGGGCTGTAGTTTCTGCAGTTGCACACACAGGTGGGTAATATATACAACATCCAGTCACCTAGGTGTCTATTGCGTGTGGCCACTTCTGTGCATCACTTACCATGCATGTGACCCTTAGTCCAGGACATGGACGGTGTCTGGGATGTGCACACCTCCCACATGCATGTATAGTGACATGTGGAACTGTACCTGGGGTGTCTGGTCCATGTTGTGTACAGAGATTATCATCAGATGTGCCAGTCTTGGCCACCTCTGGCGGAAACTGGTAATGGGCAGCAGGTTTACCCTGCACCTACACTGATAGCATGCTAATGGCATTCCCTGGTGTCAGTGGCATCTGTCCATACAGGGCATGTTTTCAGTCATGGTATGTCCTTTGTGGGTCATGTGATGGCACCACAGGTGTTGTAGGTGTCCAGGGGGGAACATGGGGAAGGTGAACTATCTGCATGTATGTGCCTATTGGACAGATGGACAGGGTGCCATGCCCTCTGTAACCCATTGCAATCACTCCATAGTTACTATCAGTAGCCAATATGCAGTGTACTACCCACATATTGGCTGTTGCCTAGGCATGTGTGTGTGTGTGTGTGTGTGTGTGTGTGTGTGTGTGTGTGTATGAGACATGGGTTGAGAGTGTGTTCTGGGTAATACTGGCGTTGCTAACTGTGATTGCCTGGCCTTGATGTCACATGTATGGGTATGGATTTGCACCCCAGCCTCTTGGCTATTTCACATCTGTTATCCCTGTACAGTGGACATTGTGCTACATACTAGGGCCACCATATAAGAAATTTGTAAAACCCACTCCACATTGGGCCCAGGTGTCACACACTCACACCCACCTCCACACAGGATATGAGTTACACAGACACACACACACACACACACACACACACACACACACACACACACACACACACACACACACACCTGTCATGTCTGGAATTAGAACCCCTACTTAACTAGTTTATTACACTACAGCACTATGCAGTTATAGTACACACCACAGAGATTACTGAAGTACTCCTTCCCCAAAGGTGTATATCACATTGGATGACATCAGCAGGATTGCCAAAGTAGGACATTCAAATTGTAGTGAGTGTGGCTAGGCTAAAATGCATTGCTCCCTACACAGTGACACACACACAAAACAATCACAACCAACATGTGTGGGTATAGAACCCCTAACAGAGGTCTATATCACACTACAGCATGGAGCTGTTATAGGATGCACCACAGGGATTATTGGAGAACTCCTTCCCCAAAGGTGTATTTCACATTGGATGGCATCAGCAGGATTGCCAAAGTAGGGCATTTGAATTGTAGTGAGTGTGGCTAGCCTAAAATGCATTGCTCCCTACACAGACAGTGACACACACACACAAAATATTCACAACCGACATGTGTGGGTATAGAACCCCTAGCAGAGGTCTACGTCACACTACAGCATGGAGCTGTTATAGGATGCACCATGAGGATGACTGGAGAACTCCTTCTCCAAAGGTGTATTTCACATTGGATGACATCAGCAGGATTGCCAAAGTAGGGCATTCAAATTGTATGGAGTGTGACTACCCAACAAATCATTGCTTTCTACACATACATACATGCACACAAACACTTGCCAAGTTTGGGATTAGAACTCCTACCTAACTAATTTGTCACACTACAGCAGTATGCAGTTATGGCACATGCTATGGAGATTACTGGGCTGCAACCTTCCTAGAGGTGTATTTCTAGGTGGATGACATCAGCAGCCTTACCAAAGTAGAGCATTTCAATTGTAGGGAGTGTGACCACCCTAAAAAGCATTGCTCTCTACACAGTGTCAGACAGACACACACACAAACAATTGCCAAGTCTGGGATTAGAACTCCTACATAACTAGTTTATTGCACTACAGCAGTACACAGTTATGGCACGTGCTACGGAGATTACTGGGCTACAGCCTTCCCAGAGGTGTATTTCTAGGTGGATGACATCAGCAGCCTTAACAAAGTAGAGCATTTCAATTGTAGGGAGTGTGACCACCCTAAAAAGCATTGCTTTCGACACAGAGTCAGACAGACACACACACAAACACACACAGTTGCCATGTCTGGGATTGGAACTCCTACCTAACTAGTTTTTCACACTACAGCAGTATACAGTTATGGGATGCGTCACGGAGATTACTGGGCTACAACTCTCCCAAAGGTGTATTTCACAGTGGATGACCTAAGCATGCTTGTCATAGTAGAGCTATGGGGAGGGCAGTGTGTGTGCATGAGCCATAACCCATTCATCTAGGGGTTGACACGCCACATGCGGGCACAGACTAGGTCATATTTCACACATACGTGTATACAGCTGCTAGATTACTACTTCCTTGTACAGTCATGTTGTACAGCTAGCACGTGCACCACATAGTCTGTAATGCTGACAGATACTGGTGGCTAGTATCTGCAGTGAGTAACATCTGACCCTTTTGTGGTTGTAGCCCTTTGGCTGTGTGCTGGGTGGGACAGGCCTGGATGGCTCCTTGTCATAGTCACCGTCTTCCACACATCTATGTATGTCTTCCTTTGGCTTATTATAATATATTGCCATTACATATATGCCTGTATTCCTATCCACTGTGTGTGCAAAGCATGAGTGGTGCATACTGAGGAGTGTCTGCACTAACATCTGTGACTGCCAGATATGTCTGGTCCACTGCTGTTTGCAGACATGGGCTTCATGTGTTTAAGTGTGTGAGCATGCCCAGTATGACCTTTAAGTATGTTGTTGACTGACATTGCCTTCATTTCTCTAACTGTGTGGGCATGCCCAGTATGCCCGTCTGTACTGAATGTGTGGATTTAATCCAGTTAGTTTGTACTGCAGTGCTGACCTTTGTGTTGTACACCTACAGGTAGCATGCTGTCTCTGCAGGGTATCCGTGGATCATTTTGCATTGACTGTTACTACATTTCTGCATAGACTGGGGGGTACACCTGACTATTTCTACATTACTACACAGGATTGGGGGCACACCTGACTGTTACTACATTTCTATGCAGGATGGGGGGGGCACACCTGACTATTTCTACATTTCTACACAGGATTGGGGGGCACACCTGACTGTTATTACATTACTACGTAGGATGGGGGGACACACCTGACTATTTCTACATTTCTACACAGGACTGGGGGGCACACCTGACTGTTGCTACATTTCTACGTAGGATGGGGGGGGCACACCTGACTATTTCTAAATTTCTACACAGGATTGGGGGGGCACACCTGACTGTTATTACATTACTATGTAGGATGGGGGCACACCTGACTATTTCTACATTTCTACACAACATTGGGGGCACACCTATTACTACATTTCTACGTAGGATGGGAGGCACACCTGACTATTTCTACATTTCTACTCAGGATTGAGGGGGCACACCTGACTGTTATTACATTACTATGTAGGATGGGGGCACACACCTAACTATTACTACATTTCTACACAGGATTGGGGGGGCACAAATGACTGCTATTACATTACTATGTAGGATGGGTAGGTCACACCTGACTATTTCTACATTTCTACACAGGATTGGGGAGGCACACCTGACTGTTATTACATTACTATGTAGGATAGGGGGCACACCTGACACTTGTACATATTTGCTAGGACTGTACTGGTATGTTGGGTACTCCATTTCATTCTGTAGTCTTACCTATAATGCTAACTAGAGGCATACCAGTGTACTACAGATCTTAGCTTTTATTTACCTACATATTAGTTTCTAACTTCCTACCCTTCAGAACTGACATCCCACTGCCTGACCTGCTGTAGTCTGTCTGTGTAGGCCTGTGGGGGGATTACCCATAGGCCTCATTCAGAGGCCATAGCACAGCCTTTGTTTGTGTTTGTCTACACCTGTCCTGCTGACTGTGACTGTTGTTGGGTATGTGAACCCCCCCCTAACTGGCATGTGTGAGTCACTTACCTTGTGGGTGTCTCAGTATTGAGGGTGGTGCTGCAGGGCTGCCTATGTCGGATGCACATAGTACACTCTCTACACATGGTTAAGCACATGTAGTGTAATGTTTGGCATCCCTTTTACTGTATGTGAGAGTCAGAGAGAGATGTTATTCCCTGGGTCCCTCCTGTGTCAGTGTATGTGCTATGCATTGCCTCTTTGCCAAGGCCAGGGCATACTGGGCATGCCTCCTTCTGCCTAGTGGGTCAGGCTCAGGTTGTTCCTCCTCTGAGTCACTCTGTGCCTGTGCAGGTCTTGGCAATGGTGGGGGACTGTGTGGCCCTGTCCTGTGCTGTTCCTGCTTCAGCTGTTTCTGCAGGATCATATTGTGTAGCATGGCACATACAAGGACAATTTGGGTTCATGTAGCTGGTGAGTACTGCAAGGCTCCACCAGATGTGTCCAGGCACCGGAACCGTGACACGAGCATCCCAAACACACACTCTACTATAATTCTGGTCTGTGCGTGTGCCTCATTATGGAGTTCTTGTTCGGGTGTGTGTGCATTTCTGATGGGTGTCATCAGCCATGGGTCCACTGCGTATCCAGCATCCCCCACTAGGTGACTATCAGGGATGTCCCCAATGGCAAATCTCTGGTACAGCTGCATCAGATGCCAGATGTGAGAATTGTGATAGCTTCCAGGCCAGCCAGCACACACATTCATTATTATGCCCTGGGCATCGCACACGACCTGGCAGTTGATGGAGGGGAAGCCCTTTCAGTTGATGTAGACCCTACCCCACTCACTGGGTGGTGCTTTGATGCATATGTGCATGCAGTCTATAGCACCCACTACCTCAGGGTATTCTGCTATTTGGTGGAACAGTTGCATATTGCTGGCCAATGCCTCATGGCTGTTGGGGAAATATATGTGCTCACCATCATGTGCTGACATGGCATCCAGGAACTGGTGGAGTACCCTGGATGCTGATGCCTGTGAAATCCCCATCATATCACCAGCTGGCCTTTGGAAGGTACCTGTAGCTAGTATTCATAGGCCTACACATACTTTGGTATCCATTGGGATGGGTTCCTCTCTGTTATTTCTGTGTGTCAGGCATGGCTGGCACAGCTCAACAATTTGCTGTAGGAGGTCTCTGTCCACCCTATAGCGCTCCACTATCTCCAGCTCATGTAGCCCCTGGTAGGTTACGCTGGGTCTGTACACGTTTCTCCATCTCCTCACTGTCAGTTGGTCGGCAGCATTCACATCCTCACCAACCTCAGCCTCTTCCACAAGTTGTTGTATAATAGCTATTGAAGCCCCTATCATTTTGCTGTTGTGAGTGTTAAAAGTTTCCCACTTGTTTACACCGGTGGTGTAGAGTGTGGGAAAAACCAGAGAGGAAGGTGTTGCATTGTTTATATTAGTGTTCTGGGCTGGGCTGGTCTGCTGCCTGTGTAATTGGCTGATTCTGATACATTTCACCTGCCAGCTCTGCTAGTTCTCCTTTTTTAGCTTCCTACTGCTGTTTTCCCTTCCCATTACCTTCCTGTTTAAGCATGGGGGCGCTCCACGCAAACAGAGTGCACAAATGTGCACACTGCTGCTATTTCCTGGTTTAACTTTTTTTTTCCTGCCTTTAATACCCGGTGCGCGGCACGCACACCCACTTAGGCATTGTAAAGAGTGCTAGGCAGGTTTAGACACACCCCCTAGCTTAGCTGTACTAAGCTAGGAGCAAACCCGAGCCACAGGGCTCCAATCCACTTACAGTATCCCTGAGACAACCCCCCATGATGTCACCTAACTTCTAGGCTTGCACCAAGCTATTCCTACTCTTACACTGTTGGGACCTGACTTACATGCTGGGGAAAACTGGGATTCACTATCCTTCCCCTCATTTGCATAGGATTGCTTGCTAATGTATAGTTACATTTCTCACACTGAGCCTCCCCCCTTAGCAACCACTACTCACTGGCCATGTTGTCTTCTGCCTGCCATTGAGTTGCATGGCAGAATACTGATTTTAGTTTGAATGCTTAATTTAGGTTCATTTTGTCCCCCCCCCCCCGATCCCGCTTGCGTGCTGCTGCCCTACGCTTAAACAGCCGAGATGGCTAAAAAAAAAGTTGATTTTTATATTTTATTTACTTGGCCACTGGCATGCTTACTTCATGATATGCAGCCTTTATTTGGAGCAGTCACAGCTCCGTTTTGGATTTTGCAGAAATGTACTCGGTTACTAACCGAGTATATTTCTGCAGAGAGCACTAGTCCTGCATGGCCGGTTGCAAGCTTCCTGGATTGCAAAATCACCTCATTTGCATAGATTTCTCCTGCAAATGGGGTGATTTGCATACAGAGGCTTAGTCCGTGCAGGATTAGTGCCTGAGCGCTCGTGCACGCCCCTGCAGGCTGTTCCTGGATCGCACGGCAGACATATTGCCTGCTTGAGCTCCTGCACCAATCTTGCACGTCGTGCAAACTATAGAGAATCCGGGGGAAAGTTTTGCTTATTGACTTCTTGGCCATTATTCATTGACAAGTTACGCAGTACACAGCATACATCTGAATTGGAATCAGCAAAATATTGGTTGGAACAAGCTAGTAATAATTCATAGTCCTATGTTGCAGTTCAGAGCAGTGAGCCCAAATGCATAACAAATAATATTTGCAAATGACTGTATAATGTCATGCAAGTGAAATGCCATACTAAAATTAGGCCCTAAAATCTATACAATCTATACAAGGTGAGCAAAAACTATACAGTTGCATACATTTGGCTATTAAAGGGCAAAGCACACCAGAAATTTCATTGCTGTTTTCCATGACCATTTCCTGATGGTGTGCACAAAGTGCCAAAGGAAACAGTATCATCAGCAGCTAAGATATCACAGTTTCACTAATAAAAGGATTATTGATCACTTTAGAGTTGATTGCAGCACCATATGGATCTTGGCTGATATGTGTCAAGCATACATGGAATGGATAGGAATGCATAGCCTTCTCGTACTCATTGAGATCAAGGTACGTATCACTCTGTCTATAGTAGCTACAGGGACCTTTCAGAGACTAAAAGGGATATGTTGGGTATTTTACACCCTTCTACTTTTATAATCCTTAACAAATTCAGTGATATAATGCTTCTATTTGTAGAGGCAAATATGTGGTTTCCTAGTACACCACAGGTAAAAACTATCACCATGCATGTTTTCTATGACATCACCCACCTCCCTGAGGCACTGGGTGCCATAGACTGCATGCATCTAGCAATAAAGGCCCTGACTTGACCCACACTTGCAAAGGTTTAGGAATAGAAGGAGCTACCATTCCAAAATTTCCTGGTAGTATGTGACATTAATCGGATCATGACCAACGTGTTTGCACAGTACCTAAGTACTTCTCATGATTTACAACTTTCAGCAATTTTGCTAGTTCATTTCCTACATACTGAAACCAGATAAGGCCATTTAGTACAGGCATTTTAACTATTCTTAACTATATATGGCTACATTTCTAGTGTGTCCAGGTGAAGTACAACCCTTGGTCTCATATTGTGTTACAAGTAAGACAGAATCCAGTACTGGAGCCATACTTGATGACAGCCACACAAAATCCAGATATTGTGGCCAAACACCAGTAGTATACCACACACACACAAAGGTAACACACAAGATTGTAAAGCATGTGTTTGGTCTGATTCTGCAGGCTTGATATGCCAGGGGTGTACTTCAGTATAATTCTGAGACAGTCTGTAGAATGCTCTTAGCATGTTGCTTGCTCTGTAATATACTGTTGAGGAGGCAGGTTAAACAGTGCCAGAATAATAGTGTGGTCAGACCATGTGCACACATGAACAGCAGCAACAGGCAGGCATACAACAACCACTCCCAGACAGTGATAGGTGCAGGAAATGAGAACACAGGTGAAACAGTGCTCTCTAGTCCACATATATGGGCCTGACAAACACACAGTTACAGTGTAAAATAATATAAATCAAATATGATGCATGTAGTGTAAATATCAAGTGTTGCTGGTGAGTGCATGGTCAAGTCACAGAGTGCAGCAGACATTCCCACCTTTATCACACAGGAGGGAGAGTGGAGTGGGTCAAGGTTGTCCTCATATCCACAGGTGACTAGAGACACATTGGCACATATCCATCTACACTGGGTCTGAGATAGAGGTCTTGCTGAGATAGGTATTCTGTGTCACAAAATTTCCTCCTGTGTCTGAGCTGGAGGTCCCTCTATGTGACCTTGGCCTGATGTGAAGATGGGAATCTTGAGGTGATGTGTATTTTATATATAGACAGTTTCCTCCTGCTGTGCGTTTGGGGTACTACTACACTACATGACCATGATTTTTTGCCAATATGCTGTCTTGTTATACTAGGACTTCTAATCATCCTCCCAAAGGGATGGTGCATGACTGCAGCACGGTGTCCTGAATTACGTCCACTCATGTGGGAGAGTGCTGCACACCACCTGGTGTAATGTCTTCCCTGGTAAGGTCATAGCACAAAATGGCCTCCTTTGAAGGAAAAATAAAACCTGCACCCCCCAGCTAACCCTGGTATATTCAGGAACTACTCTAAGGCTAACTTCCTGCAATTAAGTGATAACCTGGCAAAATTCCAAGCCCCCATAAACCCTGAGAACACTGCTGCCTATGCAGAACTGTTCACAGAAACCCTATACAAGCATGTTAATAGCTCCATAAAGGCAGCTGTACCCACCAGGAAGAAGTACAGAACTAACTCAAAAAACAAGCCACCCTGGTGGAATCACAAAATCAATAGGCTGTATAACAGAAGGAACATTTCATGGCAAAAATTAGGAAGTGCAGAACCCAGCAGGATAAAAGTACTCTCATCAAACTAAACAAACAACTCAGAGGACAAATAAAGTCTACCAAAGCCAAATTTGGGGTAAATTTGGCCTCCCAGGCCAAGAAAAACTACAAGGCATTCTTTAGCTATGTCTGCAACCTCAAAGGCAATACACAGTTCTGTGCAGAGCTCATTGTAAATGGAGCCACCTATTCTGAGCCAGAAGATATAGCAAACCTAATGGCCAACAAATTCAGCTCCAATTTTACCCCTCTCTCCCCTTCAACTTCCCTTGGGAAATACCATTCAGTATAACTCCCGCTGCTATCACTAGGAAACAGGTTCTAAATGCTGTCTCTAACTAAGGCCAAGAACACTACACCACTGGGCCCAGACAATGTCCCAGGATGCCTTCTAAATAGCATGAAACGTGACTTATCTGGCTGTCAGGAACTGCTATTTAACTGTAGCCATCAAACAGGCTTCATGCTTCATGAATGGAGAACAGCAACAGTCATCCCTTTGCACAAAGGTGGACCATCTACAGACGCTGGAAACTAAAGACCCATAAGTCTCACTAGTCTCGTATGGAATGCCATGGAAATAATTATGGAAATGATCAATAATGAGATAGGAAACCTCCAGGCACTGAACCCAACCTAGTTTGACTTTGTCAAGGGCAGAACATGCTTACTCAACCTGATGGACTTCTTTGAGAAGGTCACCAAAGCAATAGATGAGGGCAAAGTGGTTCACACTGCCTACCTTGACCTGGCCAAGGTATTTGATGGAATACCCAACTCAGGCATTGTTGACAAACTGAAAAGGTTAGGTACAAACTCTTACCTCACCCAGTGAATAGCCAACTGGTTCACTGACAGGACCCAGGAAGTTAGAATTGGGGAGTCCACCTCTACAAAGAGGCCAGTCACAAGTGGAGCCCTTCAGGGATTGGTCTTGGGACCACTACTTTTTGGTATTTACTTCTCTGAAATCAAGGCCAGTGTCAGTGGCCTCTGACTGAATAAATTGCAGATTATTGCAAATTAGGAGCTGTCATTGAATCCCAAACTGACACAGATGTTCTCCAGGAAGGACTGACACAGACAAACAACTGGTGTCAGAGCCATGGACTAAAACTAAATGCCAAGAAATGCATAATAGTATCCTTCCAGAAGTCATCCACACCTGGTACCTATCATATTGATAACACATGCTTTAGAGTTGACCCAGTAGTCAGGGTCTTAGGGACACACATAGTAATCTAGCTACAGTAGTGAGGGAATCATTCTATGTGATCTTATAAACAAAAGTATGGCATCCAGGTCCAAGGAAATCATTTTGCCACTGTATTCAGCATTTATTAGACCTGTCATTTAGTACAGTGTCCCCTTTGGTATGTACCTAAGCAGGCATCTCCAACAATTGGAACTTACACAGAGGTTCCTTACTAAAAAATATAGGGCGTAAGTAATATGTCCTATGCAGACCAGCTCAAGGCCCTATCTCTGTATTCTGTCTCCTACAGGCTGTTGAATGGAAATCTATGCCTGGCATGCAGGACATTTTTATTTATTTATTTTTGCATTTGTTTACCGGGAGTGTACGATGGCTGATAACCATTTTTTAGCGGAGGCCCAGGGAGAAAAGCTCCAGTACAATAAAACTATTACAGAGATAAATATGTACTAACATTGGCTAATAGCAATGAGATATGTAGAGCAGTAGGGAGAAACAAAGAGGTTCTATAGGAGTTGAAGACAGAATAATGATGTCTTATATACATTCTAATAACAATTATATAATTACAAATATGTACAATATACAAGATAGTATTGTTAATTCCAGAAAGCAGACATTCGTAGCAATTCTTGTAAAACACAATGTTCAGCTACAATATAATCTTGTGTATACCAAATTAGCAGACGGTTGTTCTTGTAAAAAGAACAAGATTCAGCTTTAGCTGTATTTTCTCATTGACAGACCCCACTCTGATAGACTTCATGCATATCCGCAAAACAAACGACACCAGAACTACTCATTATAAAGACTTAAACCTTGCCTATGATATAATTAGGACCTGCTGGAGAGATAGGTATGCACCCCAGAGACAACCCCATCTCTGGAACAGGCTCCCCATCAATGTGAAGCAGAGTTCCTCCCTTACTTGATTCAAGTGTAACTTGGACAATTGGATGGGAAACAGGAAATTCACCTCTGGTTTGGCACCTATGCCTCTAATGGACACAGGCAGCCTGTAAATGCTTCATCTTCCAGGTCTCTGCTTGTAAATGTTTCGTCTCCAAAAGTCCTGCTTACACTTATCAAGGGTGCCAGAACTTGTCAAAGATTTGGGATGCATGGCTAGGCTTAAAAAGGCCTTTTTGGTCATTATCCTAGTAAATACCTATGAACCTAGGGTGCACATCCAGATGCAGGTGAGAAGTGTGTATTCTGAGATGAATTTCTACCTGGCCATCCCAGATATGTACCCTTTTTTGATATTGCACAATATTGTCAGTCAATGTAGTAATGATAGTACTAGCATCTTTCAAAGGAAGGTTTGCATGGCAGCAGTGTGTGTGTGTGTGTGTGTGTGTGTGTGTGTGTGTGTGTGTGTGTGTGTGTGTGTGTGTGTGTGTGTGTGTGTGAGTGTGTGTGTGTTACCACTGGTCTCTTCAAACCAGTCATTACTGTGTCCCTGGCCTAAATGTGCTCATTGATGCCATGCAGCACAACAGTGGAGTCCATGCTGGCTTGGAGTGCAGGAGGTTGTGCCTAGCTGATACTACAGCACATTTGTTGACTGATCATGAGTGCTATATGTATGCCACAGGCCACCTCTGACATGTGATGGCATTACACTTCCCACAAATGTGCAAAATAGTAATCATATTCACTTCAGATGCAGTGTATGCATTTCCTTCTGTAGCCAAAGAGGGCCCATTGTCCAAGGTGTACCATAGGAACACAACCTATCATTCTGATATGACTGGAAAGCTAATGCACCTAAGACAATACATAGGCAGCAGTCACTGTGGTCAGCCAGCCGTGTTTAGTTGAGGCGCACCTGTACAGAAATATGGTGTAAGAAGTACTAGCCTGATGCATCATCCACCAAGCTATATGGGATGGGTGCATCCTGATGTCAATGTCTACTCCTCCAGGAATCATGCTAAAAACAGTGTCCCTCCCCCTGTAAGGACACTAAAAACACTGGTTCTGTCCTCTTGTCTACCAGGTGTCCTCCTCCATGTTATGGAATGTGCCTTTGCCTTGGCACAGCATAACATGTAAACAACATGCTTACAACACTGATGTAAAATAGGATTGCATCTTGCCCCCACAGTAGTTATGCCATGGAACACTGTGTGCACACCTGATCACATAAAGGCTGCTCAGTACCCCATGTGCCAGTAGGCATCCTCCATGTGTCCAACATGCTTGCAGCAGGGCATAAGTTACAGCAGGGCTGAAATTGTCCACTCTCTGCCATCCACCTCTTCCTGCAGCCATACCAACATCTGCAAACACATTACATTGAGCTATAGATTGTATATTATTAAGACTGGCAGAATGACAGCTGCAGACAGAGGTGTAACTTACTTAGATTATATCATTATCAAATAGATAACAATGTTGGTATGCCATACAACAGTTGTAGGAAAAGATATTGAAATACATGCAGCAGACGTACATGCTGATGCGTATGTATAGCGTATGGCAGTCATCCCTACTGCTAACAGTTGGCATCCCCTTGGTAACTGCCAGTGATAAGGCATTACTGTAGTATGTCAGGGAAGTGTGTGTAGTCACTCACTACCATAGGCCAGCACATGCCTTAAACAGGCCATAAGATTACCATAACAGTGACAGGCATGTACAGGGACTAGTTGTCCTGATATTGTAGGACACCTTGTTGCCAGGATTTCCCACAAACATGAGACACGCAGGTACACATATTGCTGTTGCTAGCCTTTTGTAATGGGAATTCCAAAGGAAGCATGTCCTTAGGAAGGTAGACAAAAGCAACATAACACACACTTTCCTAATACTGAGTCATAAGTGTAGCTTGGATGAGATGAAGGGGCAGCAGCTGTGGGTGTAAGACGCCAGGAGGTGCGATTTTGAGATGACCAACTGAGAGGTAGTATACTACTGGCATTCAGAAAAGAATGATGATGATGATGCATTAACAGTCAGGATTGAAGAACTTCAGTGCTCCATGTGTGGTATTTAAACTGCAGCAACAGACTTCTTAAATTTGTAACAAGTCACATGCTACATTTTAAAGTAAAGAACGTTTTTTTTCTTCATAGAGCACTTGAGGAATGTAGACCTGGCCTGACTGCTTGCTTGCTGCTGAGTATCACTAGCCAGATCAGAGGCTGGAGGAGCACAGATGGGACCAAACTTGCTGGCATGCTACTGAGGCAAGCTATAATGGGGAATGTCCCTTTTCTTTCCTTCAGATGGAGATTTGAGTGGTGCCAGAATGGGGGACATCATTGTGAACTAGATGAACCAGCTCTAGCACTGTGCTGAGTACTATGTGCTTCCTAAGATTGTTTATAGAGCCAAAAAATGCTGCTCTTCCTCATAACAGTGCTGAACAAATATACAAAATAGTTTCCTAAATGTGCATACCTCAGCCTGGAAAATCATGAAATGGCTCTAAGACTGCACTAGTTAATACCTGCATGTCACATAGGCAGATTAGGGCACGAGGCCTGAATGTATGTGAGCTGCTATATTTTGCTATGGCATACTTGCATTGTAAGGCAAAGCTTATCCTCTATTCCTACCTCAGACAGCCCAGGGCGGGTTCCTATCACATAGTCGAACTTGTACAAGTTCGAACCTTATGTGGTCGAGACCATAAGTTCGAACTTGTACAAGTTTGAGCGTTCCAGTGGAAATCTTCATAAGAGGTTTCTGTTCTGTTGAATGAGGTGCGATGTCGGAGTTGGTATATTTAAGTAGCGGGGGGGGTGGGGGGTGCATGAGGGCTTGCCTCCCTGCTTACAACAGTTTTTGTTTTTCATTTTTTTTTTTTTTTTTTTTTTTTTTTTTATTCATAGTCAATGTTTTGTAACTTCTAATGGAATGGTTCGTACATTTCGTGTTCGAAGTTATAAAACTTTGACTATGTGATATAGACCCACCCATGGCTGGCCATGGCTGTGAGCTCATGCTGGACACCTGCATTGATATATACATTGTATACATTACCATACATCTTGGGTAGTCCAGTTGCAGAAATCACATTGCAGGTGTAATTCACAGGCTACCATTTTATTCCTCATTAAAATGACACCATTTTCAGAGGAGCTTTGGTAGAATGGCAGCCTCTGCTGCTGATAGCCAGAGAGTACCTGCATGTTAAAAAATACAGACAAAGATAGCGCTGTGCCTCTTTCATGCCCATTTTGTGGACCACCTATTGGGCCCATGTGATGTTGAATTTAAAAAAGTACTATGACTTGACTGAGGAGTTGTTCACTGGCATAGGAGTCACCAGGATGGGGTAAAAATGCTGGTATCATTTTTAAGAACTGCAGTAGAGAAACCCTGATGATACCCATATATGAGTAGCAGAGTTTAGGAAAGAATGTCCTGAATGACCCAGCAGGTTTCTTTTATAATTATATCTTTGTGTTTTCTCTTTTATCCTGTTTTAGGTTGGGGGTTGCCATTGTTACTAGCAGGCATCTCAAAAGACCTTCTTATAAATTACATCTTCTACTGCCTGAACTTCCATGCCATCTGGGGGTGTTGGTGACAGCAGTGCATGTAATATTTATTTATTTATTTATTTAATTTATTTTACATTTGTTTATTGGGATAGTCCGACTGGGCTAGTAGCCCATTTTCAGCGGAGGCCCGGGGAGAAAAGCTCCAAAGATAGTTACATACTTAGTACATATGATATACAAGGTAGATATAAAACATTTAAACTCATAATAAAAATGAAAAATAGCAAAATTAGATAAAAAATAGTATTATAAGCTAAACATTATTATCAGTTTTATACACATATAACACTAGGTGTAATCTTTTAACATATGGCAACCAAGACAGGAAAATCCGAACAGCTAAAAAAAAAATAAAAATAATTTATGTGATTGTATATAAGAACTGATAGTACAGTGGGAAGTGAAGTGTGAAAAAGGAGATTACCCAGGCATGATACAGGTGCAGAGCCAGTTATTGAGGAGGTGTTCTTTAAGTAGTTGTTTAAACATGGTGTTGGTGGGGGTGGTGAGTATGTTTTGTGGGTTTGAGTTCCAGGTTTTTGCAATGTGACTGGCAAATAGAGAGTCATCAAATGAGTTACAAGATTTGCGTGTTTGTAGTAGTAGTTTGTTGGATGTGCGTGGTAGGGTTGGACAAGGTTTATTAGTGATAGGCATCTGCATGATAAATGATGTTATGAGCAATTGGCAGTTGATTAAGTGTTAGATGATGTGGCAGCTCTAGCCAATGAAGACTTGTAAGGGCAGTGCAGTGGTGAACTCTATAGGGGAGGTTAGCATCAAAATGAGCAATTTTGTGAT
Organism: Protopterus annectens; assembly: GCF_019279795.1. Classification (NCBI taxonomy): domain Eukaryota; kingdom Metazoa; phylum Chordata; order Ceratodontiformes; family Protopteridae; genus Protopterus; species Protopterus annectens. Next base: position 962,876,439 of record NC_056747.1, read on the forward strand.
AGCAAGTCTCTAGTTTGGAAAGTTCTGATTTTCTAAGGTTGGTGAAAATGGGGGAGGTTGAAGGTTTAAAGAAGTGTGGACAGAAGGTGGGTCCTGGCTAAGGACAGTTTGGTGTGAGGGGTGAGGAATGTTCTGGATTTGTACAGGCAGGCAAGATTAATATGTATTTTCATGACTAAGGCAATGTGTTTGTCATATCTTAATGAGCTGTCTGCTGTGACTCCTAGAAGTTTAGTATTATCTTTTGGTTCTATTTTGGTGCCATTGGCGGATGGGATATATAGTGGAGAGGAGGGATCTGGGGATTTATTATTTGTGAATATCATAAGCTTTGTTTTGTTGGGATTTAGTATGAGTTGGTCCACCTTGAGATACAGTTCTATATCTGACAAGGCTTCTTGTGTTCTGAATTGTAGTTCTGGATAGGAGGGGGCTGTACAGATGACTGTAGAACCATCGGCATATTGTACTATGTTAGCATGAGGGGTAGCTGAGTTAAGTTTAATTGTAAAGATGGAGAAGAGTAAAGGGCCAAGTACTGAGCCTTGTGGGACACCAATATTAATGGTTAGAGGAGGTGATAAGTCATCAGCCCACTTAACAGCTTCCTGTCGATTAGACAGGTAGCTGTGGAACCAAGTAAGTACTGGAGAAGACATGTGTAAAGAGGCAGTACTTGTAGCAGTATTTGGTGCGAAATGGTGTCGAAGACTTTAGACATGTCTAAGAATATAGAAGAAACAAGGTTATTGTTTTTGTGGTTGTTGACAGTATCCGTGACACTTAAGAGAGCTGTGGTAGTACTGTGTTTTAGTCTAAAGCTGTGCTGTGTGTTGGGGAGTAGGTTGTTTCTGAGTAGGTAGGATGGAAGTTGAGAGTGAATACACTTCTCCAATACTTTGCTAAGGGGGAAAGTATGGGAATGGGTCTGTAGTTGGTTATATCTGTGGAGGGTCCTCCTTTGTGCAGGGAAAGATATGAGAGACTTTCCATAGTACTGGTACATATTGTTCAATGATAGCTCGATTGATAACGATGAATATTGGGTAGGAAATGGAGTCAGCTCCAAGTTTAAGAAATTCATTTGGGAGTTGATTGGCAGCAAGAGTAGTGGGTTTGAGTTTAAGAAGGAGCATTTTATGTCATTAGTCTGGATGGGTTTGAATGGGAATGTGGGGGAATGGGGATCAAGAGTAGTGGGTATAGAGAGGAGTGGTTGCTGTTTTTCAGTAAGGTTTGAATGGAGTTGAAATGTGTGTTGAATTGGACTGCTATTGATGTGTTGCTATTTGTTATTGAAGGGGAGGGGGTGGAGGTTTGGCTGGCGGATAGTAGTTTAATTGTCTGCCAGAATTTATTTGGGTTATTTTTATTTTTGTGTTGGATTAGAGTGTAGAATGATTTCTTGTCATTGTGGATTTTATTTTTGGCAAGATTTCTTAGTTGGTGATAATACTGCAAGGAAGGCAGGGTTTTAGTGGATTTGTAGCTTAGCCATGCTCTCTCTCTCTTTGTTTCATGATGTTGCTTGTTTCTTTGGTTAGCCAAGGAGTTGGAGTGCTTTTACAATGGGTAACTCTGATAGGGGCTAGTAAGTTTAGGGTATCTAGAAATGCGTTATTAAAGTATACAATGGCTTCGTCTAGGAGAAGGTGCCATAAGGGGATCCAGTTGTGGTGTTTAAGGATGGAATTAAAGATTTCAGACAAAAATGTTTTTTTTTTATATGAATTTGTTTATAAATTGCACTTTTGGTTGAGTTAGTTTTTTGCCTAATTAGGTAGGTGGGAGAGTGGTTGCTAAGTACATCTGAGAGGCAACTAGCTTGGGTACAGAGATCAGGGTGGTTAAAAAGAATCCAGTCTAATATGGAGTATTTGTTATTATGGTTGTCAACTCATGTGGGGGTAGTGATTAATTGGGGGAAGCCAAATGGATTTACAAAGTTAGTTTGAATAGTGGTGGTGCATGAGGTCCAGTCTAAATTGAAGTTGCCTAAGGTTAATGTCGCTTGATTAAAGTTAGATTAGGCCCAGCTAAGTAGATTTTCAATGGTATGGCAATTTTTACCTGGGTTAAGTACACGGCTATAATAAGCATGGATTTGTTTTTGTTGATGTGTAGACAAGAGACTATGACGTCAGAGTTAGTGATTAGAGGAGCAGATATGTCTCGTTGATGGAGGGTAAGGTTATTTCTGTAAAGAATGGCTAGGCCACCAGCACGTCTGAGCTTTCTGTCTAATCTATGGATGTTATATCCTGAAGGCAGAAACTCATTCCTATTATTGTGGTCTTTTAACCAAGTTTCAGTAAGTATAGCAATATCTGGAGAGTACAGAGAGAGTGTAGCTTGGAATTCTGGAATTTTGTTGAGAATGCTTCTAAGATTAATATTTAGGATTAGTGGGTCAGAGGTGGAAAGGTTAACTGGAGACATGATAGCTATGGCAGGGTTTACTGATTGGAAGGAGGTTTTGCAATTTTGTACAGGGCCAGGGTTAGGATGTATGTCCCCACAATGATTAAGTAAAGAGTGCTTGAGCAAGTATATGTGTATACCTTTATTGGAAGAATCAGAATTTTTGTAGGTTAGGAGAGTAGGTGTTTGTGTGGAGGGGTATTTTAAAGTGAAAAGGTGGAGGTGGGTGAAATTTAATAGTTATAAGGATATGCTGATAGGAGAGTTTAGATAAGACTGTGTAGTGTGATGAGTAAAAGTGGGTGTGTATATATAGGAGATGGAGAGGTGATATAGGAGGTAGTGAAGTAAGAGGATATGAATAGTAGGGTTAGCAGAGCTAAGACAGATATCATTGTGACTTGTAGGTAAGGTGGGTGTACTGTGTAAGGAGAGGTTCAGTGTGGTTGTGTAGTATGTTGTGGGAGGAGAACGGTCTGGGAGATAATTGTAGGAGGAGTGTAGGAGATTTGAAATGGGGGTGGAGTGTGAGTGGGATGTTAAGAGTAGGTGATGTGGGATGAGTTGGAGTATGTGTGATAAAGGAAAATGTGATTGGGTGATAGAGCAGTGAGGTGTGGCTAGTGAGCCTATAAATGTAATAATATTAGGGGGGTGTGGGAATGAGGTAGGGTAGAGGAGCGGAGTGAGCCTGGAGTGAAACGGAGGGTGAACGGATCAGGCCTGCTACATTTCATGGCAGTTTCTGTAACACCCCATTCTGGGGTGGGGGTCAGTTTGCATCATGACAGTTTCTGTAATACCCCATTCTGGGGTGGGGTCACTTTGCACCATGTCACAGTGACTGCACACTACCTAGTGGGTCTCCATCTATAACGGTATCATATTCTGTTTGGGTATCTTAACGTATGTGCTTAGGGTACACTCTTGCTTACTGCTTCTCACTCTATTAATGAGAAATACTTAGCAGATTGTATCTGTTGCTATAGCATCTTGTGTTGCAGTTATCACTCTTCTCTGATGTACCTTTTTTTTGGCATAAGCAGTTCTTAAAGCAAATAGTATCACCTTCCACAAGTGGCATTAGAGACTTGCAGCCATGATTAGTTCCCTTCACAAGGGCTGACATGTCTGTTAAATTATTATTCATTCCAATGTCAGTATATATACAGGTATATCTATCTTTCCATTATATGTTCTCACTACATGTCTGGAAGACAGATCTTCTCTGTAGGGGCTTCCACTGCATCCTACCCTTGCTAAGGTTGTGGCTAAGGTGCATGAGGATGATGATGCTGATAGTGCCCCATTGGAGGGTGCTTCTGGCCTCTCACCAGCAGGTAGCCTACATAAATTGCATGAGATTGCACAGCCACAGTTACAGAAAGTAGTGGAAACTGTTGTGGAGAGCTCATTTGGCAGATATATGGTCTGGATGGAGAACCTCTTGTAGCAGATTGTAGATTTGCTCAGTCATCTGCCCCTACGACTGGGACAATGGAGGAAGTTGTCCATACCACTGATAACCCTGGTCAATCATGTTGAGATGAAGCCCTGTAATGTTTCTATGGACTTGGATGGGAGAGCTCCTACACACCATATCCCTAACTAGGTTTACTCCCTTCACCTTTCCATGTCCTATGCATTATCCATTCCTCCCCATCACCATTTATCTATCCACAGTTTCTGTCCATCCCATGTCTCACCATCCTACTGTTTACCCTTCCAAACCTGTTTTTGCCTGTATGCATCTGCACACTGTCCTAGTCCTTCTATTCTGCTTTCCCTTTCACTCTTCAACTTCTTCCCTTCTGACCAGATAAAAAATGGCCTTATCCCTGGAAAAACAAAGTTGCCCATCTTTCCCCTCATCATGTATCTTCCCATATGGCACCACAGCAGTGCTGTGGTAAATAATGTATGGCTACTTAACATAAGCAACACTAAGTGTTGTCCTGCTGATGGAGGCAAGCACCACATGTAATCTAGCTACTACAAGCATTGCTTTATAATGAGATATTTTAATCCGAGTTCATGCTTTCTGTTTTTGATAGATCACGCAGTGTAGTTTGTCACTGCCCTATTGATTGTTTCTTGCACTTTCGTGTATGTATTTCACTGCATGGCTATGTCTACTTGTACAGTTTCACTGCATGGATAGGTCCACTTACATAGCTGCTGCATGTCTCATTTACGTAACAAAAAGTGCAGCTAGCTGCCCATAAGTGCTGCATGTTTTCATTTGCATATTCAGTGCTTTTCTGCATCACTGCATAGTGCAGCTGTACTGTGCTAGGCTTCCTGAAAACTCCAGTGTATCTTTATACATCCCAGCCTTTGTTCTCTCTGCCTTTTAATATTTCATCTTTAGATTTCATGATGAAGATATCTTTGCAATGCATGTTTTTTTCAATACACACCATTTTACATACTATACTGTTGATTATCTCAGTTTTATTATTCTCTGATACTTGTTTTTTATTCTTATATTTCAATTACCTTATGTAGTAAGGCAGCACTCTTAATATAGCAATAACCCACACCTGGGTGTGGGTAATGCTGGATTTACCCACGGTTGTCGTGGTTTGGTCATGAGGGCGAAGCCCAAGTGGCCAAACAAAGCCAACCATGGGTAAATCCAGCATTACCCACACCCAGAAGTGGGTTATTGCTATTATACAATGACATTATTTAAAAAAAAAAATAATTACTTTTCTTAAATAAAGGCATTGTATAATGCCTCCTTGCTGCCCTTCCACAGCTGTCTGGTATCCTGTGGCAGTCCTGATGTACTGCGCATGTGTATGCCTACGCAGTATATCAGAACTGTGGGCAAAAGCAACGGAGAAAGCAAGATCTCCGTTGCTTTTTGCAAACTGTTTTCACTATGTTAAATGGGTTTAACATAGCGAGACAGCTTTAAAAAAGCAACTGAGAATCTACGTTGTTTTTTCTAAAGCTGTCTCGGTATGTTAAACCCATTTAACATAGCGAGACAGTTTTGAAAAAAAGCAATGGAGAAAGCAAGATCTCTTGCTTGTTCTTGTGCATCAATTTTAATCCAATTCAGTTCAAAAGCCATTGTTGTAGTTAAAAACACTTTGTAACATGTATTGCATAGGAATCATTTCTGAATTTAGATTCACAGATGGTCCACTGTATAATTTTTTCTATATGTTGTATATGGTTTAATTGTCTCTAACACTGTGACTTTGCCCTTGCTAATTCTTTGGCTTTGTTCATGAACTTCAGCCACTTTCTGAGAAAAAATATAAACACTGTTTAACTTATGTCTTCATGCTTGTTGATCTCTGCAGTCTTTCTTAATAGAAATATTTCACTGTGGTACTCTGTGTATCATCTTTCGAGGAACAGAGGAACAACTTTTTGATTAAAATAATGACATAGTCTGTACTTTTTCTGACTAAAAATATTTTCTAATTGTTCAGTTTCATCATCAGTTTTCATGTTGTGCCAGTTTTCATGTATTGGATTATTATTTCTTGTAACAATTACTTGAAAAGCAGGCAGTGCAGTCTTGGCTTTGGCTATGTACCCAGTGGTAACAGTATAGATAGCAGCTTAGCTTTCAGTTGCATTCATTGAGAAGATCAAGGATAGCTTGTTGAACAGAACTAATTTACTGTAGTCAGACCAATGATGTGATAAACATTGTGCACAGTGGTATAAAAGGTTTGTGTAATCTCTGGTATGTACTCAGTCCTAACATCAGTGCAGTTGATTAAAAAGGAAAATCCTAATGTAAGACCATGTTCAAATGGCATTAACAAGCAGTTATTGGGAGTGTACATGACGCAGAAAGTACTATTTGTGGAAGGTCTGTGCTCTGTTTGTTGAACTGAGTGTGAGCACAAAGCACCTATATTGGACTTGAGTCCATTTGTGCAAACATACTGCAAAGTCTCCATACTGAAATGGTAGTACTTGTAATGCTGAATGCTGGCACACAGAAGTAAAAAAATATCAAAAATCCAGAAGAGCGAATCTCAAACATCACTCTTCTCCTTTAAACATCCTTTTTACAAGGGGAAATCCCCCACACTCCCAAACTTATATATACCAACTCCAGGACTGCCATACTTCAGAGAAAAGGGAATATTCCTAGAAATGGTAATCTCAGACTTAGTATGTATAATTCCGTTTTTCGGCCATTCAGTCTCCATGTCAAGGTTTTCTTTAGCTATGTTCACAACCTCAGAGACAATACACAACAATGTGTAGAACTAATTGTAAATGAAGCCACCTACACTGAGCCAAAGATACCGCAGATCTACTAGCTGACAAATTCAGCTGCATTTTACTCCACCCAACCCTCTAGCCACCTCTGAGGAAATACCATCAAACATAAACCTCCCCTCAACTATCACTAGGAAGCAGATCCTCAATGCACTCTCCAAGGCCAAGAACACTGCATTGACTGACCTGTGGTAATATCCCAGGATACCTCCCAAATAGTATAAAACATGACTTAACACGACCACTCGAGTCACTATTTAACCATAACCACTAAAGAAGCTTCATGCTATGTGAGTGAAGAACTGCAGCTGTCCTCTCTCTGCAGAAGCATGGGCCACCTATGGAACCCAATAAATACAGACCCATAAGTCCAACTAGTCTCATATGCAAGTCTATAGAAAGAATTATCATGGAAATGGTTAACAATGACATAGAAAACCATCAGACACTGGATCTACCCAGTCTGGTTTTGTCAAGGGCAGGTCATGCCTACTCAACCTGACAGACTTCTTTGAAAACATTACCAAAGCAATGGATGAGGGCAAAACTGTGCATACTTTGACCTGGCCAAGTCATTTGATACAGTACCCCACTCAGGCATTGTAGACAAATTCACAAAATTAGGTATAAACTTCCTATGCCACCTGCTGAATAGCCAGCTGGCTCTCAGATAGGACCCAAGAAGTTAGAATAGGGGAGTCCATCTCCATAAAGATTCACTACTGAAGTCCGCTAGGGCACTATGCTAGGCATGCTTCTTTTTTGCAGCTACTTCTCTGTAGTCAATGCCAACAACAGTCTGCAGACAATTGCTAACTAATTGCAGTCATAATCCCTCAAGACACTAATATCCTCCAAGAATGGATGACACAGACAAACAACCAGTGCCAGAACCATAGTCTAAAACTCAACAGCAAGAAATGCATAATAGTATCCTTTAGGAAGGTGATTACACCTGGAAACATCCTCATTGATAATACAACCCTTAGAGTAAACCCAGTGGTCAGGGATTTAGGGATGCATTTAGACAGTAAACTGGCCTTTGGCCATTGTGTGTCTATGGTAGTAAGAAAATCATTCTATGTCGCACAACTTATAAGCAAGGGTATGGCATGTAGGTCCAAGGAAGTCATCATTCCACTGTATTTGGCCTTCATCAGACCAATCATTGAGTACAATACCCCCTTCAGTATGTACCTGACCAGGCACACAGAGGTTCCTTACAAAAAGAATACAATTAATGTGTCTTATGTGGTTCACCACAAAGATTCAGCCATATACTCTACCTTCTACAGACTGTTGAGGGGAAACCTATGTCTTGCATAAAAAGCATTCTTGGATCCTGCTCTGATAGATTTTCTGCATATCAGAAACAAATGGCATCAGAACTACTTGATCTAGGGACTTAAACCTTGGCTATGACTTAAATAGGACATGTTGGAGGGACAGGTATGAGTCTCAGAGACTATCCCTTCTCTGGAACAGGCTTCCCAGTGTGACCCATGTGAAGCAGGGTTCTTCCCTAACCCAATTCAAACATAACTTAGACCAGTGAATTGGGAATCAAAAATTCACTGCTGCTCTGGCAACTACATCTCTAATGGGCAGAGGCAGCCTGTAAATACTTGACCACCAAAGCCATAGCCTAAATATACCCCTTAAAATAATCTTAGGATACCAAAACTTGTCAGATGCATATGGGATGCATGGCTAGGCTTCAAAAGACCCATGTGGTCATTAGCCTAGTATACACCTATGAACATATGACAGCCTCTTTCAGTCAAACATTACCCTCTTGATAGGGGATGAAATGGGCCGACTGACCAGGAGGTGGGCTAATGATCAGCAGGCAGCAGGGACAAAGAGTTGAAAAAAATTCTGTCATTAACATGCATCAAGCAAAGTCCTTTTTACGGGTCCATACAGGGTCTGCAGGTATAGTTAACGTTACATTTTCAGGGGTGGTAAGCAGCCCTAAGGTATGCTTTATATCCAAAGAAAGTACAGACAGTAAGGGAGAGCAGACTATAAGACAAGGAATGTAATATTTCATTTCTTGCATACTTCATGGTGCTGAATGCTGAATCCTTCACATCAGTATCTCAGAACTGTTTTTTAGGTTGTCTTTTAAAGTTTAACCACCATAGTTGGAGTAGGAACTATTGCAGTCTCACTCACTGGAGATTAATGTTTTTATTCCTGGTGCTCTACAAGCATACAGGCCATAGTGTATTAGCAATAAAGAACATTGCATTAGCTGATCTATATAAACATAGCTCATGGTATCACCATTATGCATGCACTAAGTGGATTGTTCATCCCGGTATTCTCATTGGTCCTAAACCTCACCAGGCATATAATGATCATCACAGTCATGGTAGCTGGTGTAGCAGAGGGTTTATAGCTGATTGTTTAGTGATCACACATTGCTAGTTTGTTGTAAAGCTGAATGTACAAAAGTAAAGTTAATATCAAGGAAGTTGTCTACATGCATACTGTTACAAAAGCCCGGGGTGACACTTCAGGTGTATACTCCTCTCTGCTGTCAGGGCAGGCAGTGACTCGTAAACATTTCCGCCTGTGTTGCCATGACTGAGGAGAAGGAGTCTCCATTCACTGCTGCTGTGGATGCTATTGGCAGCAGGTCTATCACATTAGTATAGGGCTGGAGCAGTACAGTGTAGCTGTCACACAATGTTGCTTTCATTAGTATGTCATCTCTGGTGTTCTGGCAGCTCTGATGCTTGTTTATATCAGTTAGGCTGCTATAGGATTTGCTCCAGATTATTTGATTGATGTTGTTTCTCAGTTGTGATCTGATCTGCTGTGAAGAATATCAGTGGTATGGGGACATTAGATGCAACATTGTGCTTTTCCTTGTGGTTAATTTGCACTTCTGCATTTATACATCCCAGAAGAAAATCCACAGAATAACCCAAGATTCATGTATTTGTGACCAGTGGACTATGGCATTGATATTGTATACCTGGAAAAGTCCAGATATGCAATAGTTTATGACAATATTCAGGAGTCTTAAGGCACATTTGTAAATTGTAGATGGCTTTAGTTTGTGTTTTTTTATTACATACAAACCCTACAATGTTCTAGAGAATGCTTATTAGCTAAACTCAGAGTACATTTCTTACAATACATTGATTCACACATTAGGAGAGTTTCAGTTGGCATCCACTGATTAAAAAAATGTAGGGGGTCAGTATGACCTCTATCTGGCCAGTTTTCCTTCTTGGTATTTATTTTATTTTATTTTACATTTGTTGACTGGGCTAATCCAACTGGATACATGTCCATTTTCAGTAGAGGCCCAGGGAGATAAGTTCCAAACTATGCTAAGTAACAATATTACAAAGAATAAATGAAAAAAAAAATGAAATAGACAATAAAGACAGAAGACAAAAAACACATCAATTAAAACATTCATATACATTTTCTTCACTGATTGTATTTCAGAAAGTTTTTTTTTACAATGTAAGCAGATGATTTAGGTAAAGGGATAGACATTTGTCTTAGAGAAACGTAGGAAAGGTAAGATGGATTAAGGTGGTTACTGGGTATGTTAAGGATTATACCCACTAGAAAAACAGAAAGAAATACATATAAGGCTGAAATGCAGGTGCCAGGAATAGGGGGAATATTCTTATTTTATGTAATACAGGGTAGTTTGCAGGCACTAGAAGACTGGAGAAGACTAAAGCCAAAGAGTGACATTAGTTATTAGGTTTGGTTATTGAATGAGGGTGAAAACAGTAACACTACATTTAGTTTTAATCTGGGTTAGTGCATGGACAAAGCCACTGGGTTTTAAGGAGTAGTTTTATTCGATTCTTGAAGAGTGTTAACGATGAAAGTAATTGTAGATTGCTGGGAACCCTGTTCCAGATTCTTCCTACTGAATTAGAGAAAAGGGAGTCACCTGCTTTGTTAAAGGATTTCTGGATGGTTACTTGTAATTTATTCGCTGAGCGAAGGGTAGTCAGATTACTATAGGAAGAAATTAGGCTAATGAGAATGGGAGTGTTGATGGGTTGATGTAATATTTTATGGGTGATGATAAGTTGTTGAAAAAGTATCTGGTTTTGAAGTTCTAGCCAACCAAGCTGTTTAAGATTTAGACAGTGGTGGGTTTTAAATGGGGAGCTAGTGACAAATCTGGTAATGTTGTTATAGGAGGTTGCCAGTTTATTAAGGTTACTTTTGGAGAGATTGGTATAAATGGGGGAGGCATATAGGAGGGTAGAGATAAGGTGGGTATGGGCAATGGTGGTTCTGGCTTCAGAGGTAAGAAAATATTTTATACGATAGAGAGAACCAAGTTTTCTGTTTACAGTTTTGCTAGTCATGTTAATATGTGAATCAAAGTTAAGATGTTGATCAATTGTTATGCCTAATAGTTTGGTAGTTGGGTCTGGTGCAACAATAGTGCCGTTACTGGTCTTGACAGTGAGGTGAATAGGGGAAGACGTAAGTGTTGGGGTAAAAAGCAGTAGCTTAGTTTTTTTGGCATTTAGTAGGCGGCAACATTGTAGGAACCAATTCTCAACTGAGCTAAATACAGTTTGAGTAATGGTTTGGAGTTCAGGAGGAGAGGAGGCAGTACATACTAGCGTAGAATCGTCTGCATATTGAATGCAGGTGGCTTGAGGAATATTTAGATGTAGATCATTAAAGAATATAGAGAAGAGGAGAGGTAATAGAATAGAGCCTTGTGGGACCCCCAAAGTAATAGGAAGATGAGAGGAAAGGTTATTGTCCCAGATGACAGCTTGCTGCCTATGTTCTAAATAGGACTTGAATGATTGCAGTGCTTGTGAGCTGAATGAGAAGGTATTTAGTATATTTAGAAGTATTTGATGGTTAACCATATCAAAGGCTTTAGAAAGGTCAATAAAAAGTGCAGCAGAGAGCTTATTATTGTTACAATGTTTGTTAATGCAGTCGGAGAAGGATAAGAGTGCAGTAGTCGTACTATGAAACGGCCTAAAGACATGCTGACAATCTGATAGAAGGTTATTTAAGAGAAGGTGATCAAGTAGCTGTTGGTGGATACATTTTTCCATTAGTTTGGCTAGAGGAGAGAGTAGGGCAATGGGGCGATAGTTTGAAAGTTCGATGGAGTTACCACCTTTATGAAGTGGGATAAGTATCCTATTTTCACTATGTTCTTCAGTGGGGCACATGGCCTAGCAAAACATTCTGAACAGTTACTGAAATTTTTTGTCATGGTTCCATCATAAATGCACAAAATATGGTTCCATGATATAAAAGGATGAAGTTCTGACTATCATGATGGCCCAGGTTCATTTCGTGGCCTAGAGACAGGAAGAGCTATTAGGAATTGGAGAAGAATGACAGAGTATTTGCCTACTTTTCACCCTCAGGGGAGAATGTCTGGGGTATTCTTGAGTGCATCTGATGCTGTTATCACCAGTGGATATGGGGAGGGACCTGCTGACAGAAACATTTGGGAGCAGAAGGGCAGGGTTGGGCTGTTGAGGAGTATGTTATTGGAGAGGTATGTACAGCTTTCTCACACTGCTTATGTGCAAATGCCCAGGATATACAGACAAAGTTTGGCATAATCCAAAATCCCTCTTAAGCAGCATTAATGACTATGCAGTAGAGGTTCTCATCTCTTCTCCACCTCCCAGAACATACTCACAAAGTAACTTATCCACCAGTATGGGGGGAAGCTGGCATCGTCCAGTTTGGGGGGGATTAAACTGGATGAAGGATATGAAATGCTCTGCAATATCAACAGAATTGTTTGGAGGGACAGGTATATCTCACTGAGGATAACACTGCTCTGGAGCAGACTCCTTATCCACATAAAACAAACCTGATCCCTGTCTATATTCAAGCTCAACCTGAATATAAGGATGGGAAATATAACATTTACCTCAGGAATGCCCCTTGTACTGGTAATGGACAGTGGCAATTCTTAAATACTTTATACCATGCATGGGACCCCTCAAATTATATATGGTATGAGAACCTCAAATTATATATGGTATGATCTCAGTTATTCTCTTTAAGGGTAATATATAATTATCCATCATGGGATGGGCAAAGCCAGCCTTTAACCAAATGAGATAGGTTAATTCAAGCACAAAAAGGGAAATTAGCTAGGCTTAAAATAACCCTGAAAGGCAGCTACCCTAGTAGTTACCTAAGAACCTAGGAGATCTGGAGACTGAGGAGGAACACTGATATTCAGCTGATAGTCCCACTGTCATTACAGCAAGAATGCATAAAATAGTCTGCAGAATACTGGTAAGAACTGGTTCTCTGCAACTATATCAGAATCTCAAACCCCCAACATTTCAGTTCATTAGAGTGCACTTCAGTGTGTTAAACATGGGAAGCACTCATTAAATAGGAAGCATAAAATGCATGTCTCTATTACCTGAGAAATGTGACAAGGTGCACACCCCTCCTTTTAGAAACAAGCCTACTCACACACCCCTGTATTTCAGAAATAACCCAAGTGCACTGCTCTGGTTAATAACTTAATTAGAGTCATGTGTTATGACATGTGGAGACTGATGTTCAGGAAGAGGTCTGCAGGATAACACAAATTAATGGCCCTGAGCCTTATCCATCTGATCAGTTCTGACATACGTGGTGCTACAGTCACTTGTATTGTTTGCCAAAGCTGAAATACACCAGTGTGTGTGTGTGTGTGTGTGTGTGTGTGTGTGTGTGTGTGTGGAGCACCTGTGGCATGAGTTGGTCTGGCAGGCAGCACAGATGATTAAGGCCTCCTGTAGTCCAAGGTAAAACTCTGATTCCTTCCATCATCATTTGCCTACTGTGTAACTATGAGCAAGTCTCTTAACCAGACACTACTCCTAGACTGCTCCTGTAAAAGCAGACTTGTATCCAGTGCGTTTACCAGGTTAACAAATGAATAAAAAAAAAAAAACGCAGCTAGTTTGTTAAGATATGTGCATGCAGCTGTTAGAAGCTGATGTGTACATGCTAACACAGTAGTGCTGTGGCTAGTGCTGCTACTGCTGCATAGTTGTGCTTGGTTTCCTAGTTCATTTCATGTCTTGGTTTCCTCCTGTGGGGAGTCTGCAGAACATGCCTGTGTTCACATTGATTTCTGCTGTGTACACCATTTTTCTCCAACATCCATACTGTAATATACAAATTCAAATATCCAAATACATGCTGTAAGTGAAACACTAAACCTCCAAACTGCCAATACATTTGCATGCCATGTGTGATTGTCTATACATTAGTGTTAGTATGCATGGTTGCGTGTGGTTTTGTGTGTGTGTGTGTGTGTGTGTGTGTGTGTGTGTGTGTGTGTGTGTGTGTGTGTATACGTGTGTACATGCATGAGCAGTCATACGTGTGCAGGTGTGATAGTAAGAAAGGGTGACACTCTATCAAAAATAAGTTTATCCCTGTAGCACCCAATTAACATCAGGATAGTCTCCATTTCCTCCTTAAAATGTATACAAAGGGGATAATGTTTCAACTATTGTAGCATAATACATTCCTGAATGTGATTATTATTCCTTAACTGTCCCTTGAATTTGTCTCATGACTCAAAGATCATGAAAACATACCCAACCATCTCTATGCAGTCATGTTCCATATGCAGTATTCGTAAAAATGGATTATGCATCACTAATATTCTACTTGATTTTGCTTTTCGAAATGATAAGCTTAAACTGCACGGTCTCCTATAAGGGATAATAGTATTCTGGGTAACCCTCTAGCAAACATTCATTTACCTAGATCACAGTCAGGTAGATATTCTTCCTCCATTTTGAATTACTCATTACTGCCTCTTATTCAAGATCAAAAGTACGTACTGAAAACAATTCTAAAACAAACAGAAAATAGCAATTGTGAGGCTATATTAAATTCCATGCAGAACTTAAATAATAGGGGAACATAACACTCTTCAGATGAGTCTAAGATACTAAAAGTCTGTACTGAACACAATATCAACAAAATTCGTAATAAGGTTACAGTAAATATAATCAAAATAGTCTATTCCATGAAGATAATGTGCATCATTTACAGTAAAAATGAAGGTCCTGTAGAAATATGAGGTTGATTAAATCAAAGTTGTTAAGATTGGTACATAATAATAATGGGAACCAAAACCACTCAGTTGCAGGCTTGACACTCAAAATACACCAATAACCTCAACAGAGTGCTGAAAAATGGGAAACAATCAGTGAATTATTGCTAAACAAATTATTTTAATCCATGTACATTAAGTGGTTTCGTCCCTCACTGGTGACTTTATCAGAAGTATCAGTTAAAAATGTTACATCCGTAAATAATATTCCTACATCACCAAATTAAATATACAAAACATAAATATTAACTAACACAAATAAAAATCCATATATGAATATTAAAATCCAAATATGAATAAAAATGTTTTGTTATGGTTAAAATTTTGTAACTCTTACTGCATTCCCAAGTAAAAAACAACCTGAAGTTTAACACTACTTCTGCTAAGTACACACTATATTTAAATTAATATAAAATTCAGTTGAATAAGCCATATTCTGATTACACAGCCTCTGACTAGAAAAATGCTTAATATTATTTAGCAGCTCTTAACTTTAGATTAGGCTGCATAGAAATACTTTCATTTAACCCAGGTGGTGTTGCAGCATTTAATCTAAGCTGCCATAACAAATCTTTATATTCTAAAAAATTCTCCCATTCTCCATCCCTGGAATTTTTACCTATAATTTCAATTATTCTCCAAACCAGAATTTTGTTTATTCCTTACATATTTCTACATATTTTGCAAAAGTGTTATTAAGATTCTTCTTAGGAAAGTCAAAGAGTGGTGCAGTGGTACCATTGTCACCTCACAGCAAGAGGTTCTCTAGTTCAATTCTCAGGTGGTGTGCCTTCTGTGTGGATTCTGCACGGCCTCCCTGCATTCGTGTGGGTTTCCTGCAGGTGCTCTGGTTTCCTCCCACAGTATAAGACATGCATCTGGAGTGTTTCTCCCCTGGCCTCAGCTGAAATTGGCTTCATTCCAAGACAGACTTTCTGGTAAACAAATGTTAAATAAAAAGTCATAATTATGCTCATATATTCTTTTTCTTAATGTCCTTTCTGTTTTTCCAATATAAAAACTATCACATCCTTAAAATTTGGCCAAATATATTATTCCAGTCAATGCACACTTCCTCCCCTTAAACGTTACTTTAGAATTCAAATCATTCCTTAACGCAATAGATTTTACTCTAAGATGTAAGGACACTGCCTACAAAATCCATACTTTGATATAAATTCCTTTTTCTCTCCCCCCTTTAGATCTTTCCAATAATCCCTTAAAATTAACTAACATCTTGTTAATAAAAAGGGGTTAATTTCCCCAAATTCTATGTATATCATCATTTCCCTTTAAATATTTCCAGTTCCCTCTAATTATATTCTTAATATCACCAGAGCAGTCGTTATAGGCCACTACACAAGCTCTTTCAAATTTACCAATATTAATTGCTTCCTTCAAAAAATAAGCATTTAATACTGGTAAATTTGAAAGAGCTTTTGTAGTGGCAAGCCGCGGTGGTGCAGCAGTAGCATTGTTGCCTCACAGCAAGAGGTTCTCCCGCTCGATTCTCGACTGGAGTGCCTTCTGTGTGGAGTCTGCATGTCCTCCCCGTGGTCGAGTGGCATTCAAAAGACATGCATGAATGGGCGTGCCTTCGTTGAAGGTTGGGTGTCAGGCTGGCACCTCAGCACCGTAAAAATCTACTGCCAATCATTAATGGACTGGAGTTCTGCTGTGGCGACCCCTAACAGGGAAAAGCCAAAAGAACAACAACAAAAAATCTTTTTCCACCCCAGTGCCATTTTTGATCAGTAAACAACACTTTTGCTGTTTAGTTAGTGTAACATTAAAAGAAACATTAAAAAGAAAGAAAAATGTGTGTGGATGTGTTTGTGTATTTGTCTGTGTGTGTGAGTGTATACATGCTTGGATGCAAGAAAAAGGAAGTGTGTGTGTGTGTGTGTGTGTGTGTGTGTGTGTGTGTGTGTGTGTGTGTGTGTGTGTGTGTGTGTTTGAGAGAGAGATTGATTAAGCAGTAGTAGCAGCAGCAGCACTTAAAATTAAGAAGTATGCATACCTCTCATCCTCTTAGCTCAAGAAATCTTCATAAAGGGTAAAATAAAGGGGGACAAAAATCTAAAAAATAGGAACGCATTTTAAACACTTCTGTTATAAAATTAGAAAGTTGTTAGAATAAAAGGATTTGTTTTAGCCTACATTTTCTGAGGAAATAAAATCTGAAACTCAAATGTATGTCATTATTTAGTAACTTCAATCCTCAATGATTTGCCAGCAAACCACAAATTTTATGAGTAACAGACCAAAATGAGGTAAAAGTCTAGCCATTCTTTGAAAATGTTGTATTCTGAATGTAAAATACTTCTTCCAACACCATTTATGTATACTACATCAAGTTTGAGATATTAGACGGAGAAACTCTTTTACATCAAACATATTTTAAAAATAATAATATACTAATAAATAAGTTGCCCTATTGTACATTATTGTTTGCATGGTACCTCAAGACATTTCACCAGAATCATCTTAGTGACATCATTAGCAGTCTAACATTGCTTGTTATATTAATAATGCCAAAAATATGCTACATTCAAGCTATTTAAATATTTCATCCTAACGCATACAGGATAGCAGCACAACTGCAGTGGTACTTGACCTTTGTCTATTTCAGCTAAAAATATATCAAATGCCATTCATGTAATATTTATTAACATTATAATGATTTTAGTATTTCTCTAAATACCTCAACAACTACTTAGTCTCAGATGAACTCTCACAGATGAACAAACTGCTGATTGTAGTATGTGTGTAGCTTGAGGGTTATTAAAATATTTTAAGTCGGTTATAAAAAATATAAAACTTATTTCTGTTTGTAGTGACTTACAAAATCCAGTTAAAGACCTAGAATCTAATGAATATGACCAATGTGAACATTAACTCATGCTGAACAGTTTGTTGTTTATACTTAACTTGATTTTGTCAAAAGGCTCAGGATGCAAGCATTTGTGGGGTTCTGTTATTTAGCAGCTCAGTGAGTTTCATGATATAGCTTAGAAAAGGCCAAGTGCCAGATTCATTAACAGCTACAGAAGTGTAGAGATCATGTTGGCTATGCGGTGTGCGGTCAGCACAATAGCTTGTTATTCGTTATTCATTAATCAGCTCTACAGAGCATGTAGAGTCACCAAACAAAGGGAAACAGCAGAATATGCTAATGAAAGCAAAAAAAGCTGAAGTATATGCTAATTAACCAATCCAACATGGAGGAGCTTTTCAAGAAGCTATAAAGTAATCATGTACACTCAATGTAGGCTTTTGCCTTGTACACTAAAACTCTTTGGAATACAGGCTCAACTACACTTGGAAAAAAACTTTTAGGGGTAACTCCTACTATTATTATGCTTTATGTGTAACAGGCTTTGAATTAGGGTGCTGATATTGCTGCTGCTAGATCTTGGGCAAAAATAAGAAGGGTGTTTAGGCCCACTTTGACTTATCATGGACTGCATGTAACAAAAATCACTGAAAGATACACGGTGGACAGGGAAACATTGGTATGCAGCATCTGCAGTCCACAACTCAGGCCACAGAGAAACTGTGGAAACCCATCCCAGTAGAAAGAAATATATTTAGCATTACATATACTAGCTACTGGTACTTCACAGAGAACCACGGGGAATATATTAGGGGTGTTACAGTCATTAGTCTCTAGAGTGTTACATCAGTTTTTAAATGCAATGCTACTATCATGCAAGGGAACATATCTGTCTCCCATGAACACCATAAGAGAGAGCAAGAACCATGCAGTAGCACACTTCCCTGAAGTGTTGATGGCCATAGATTCCACACATAGAAATAAAAGCCCTGCCTGGGAACACGGAAGGAGGTACATCAATAGAAGGGGTTTCCACTTTATAAACCATCAGGTTGTCTGTAATGCACAAGGGATCATCTACAATGTCTATGCAGGTAACCCAGCAATTTCCACAACATGCACATAGAGCACGCTTGTGAGCTGTGCACCAGGTTTGCTAAGGGTGGCAATCCTCAAGGCCATCTAGTGAGGGATGCAAGTTATGCACTGAAACCCTGGCTGATGACCCCATATGAGAAACTCACACAACCCCACTGAGCAAGGATACAGTGAGGCCTATGCTCAAACTAGGGATATCATATAACATGTTTGGTTTGCTTAAATCAAGCTTCCTGTGTCTAGACACATCATGAGGTGCACTGCAGTATGACCAGTATGACAGAGGCACCTGTGTTAAAATACAGTCTGTGCCATGTTACACAATATAATTATCAGGAAGCAGCTTCAACAAGGACCACAGGCAAGGCCAGCAGCAACGGCAGCAGGTACAGATGAAGAGTCTGAGGGAGAACCACCAGCTGCAGATGGTGCTGGAAGACAGAGGTATTCACAGTATGCCTTGGTTCTGGCTAAAAGGCAAAGGACAGTAAACACAGTCAGTACCTAGGTCAGAGATCCCATGTACATACACATTATAATACTGATGCCTGTCAGACTCCACAAGCTTTACTTAACCATATAATGGCCAAGTTCTGATAACATCAGATAGGGACAACCCTCAAGGATACAACTGTTATCTGTAGTAATGACAAGGTAAGTGTGGAACCTGTAAAGAAAAAAAGTTATATAGCCGATTGCTTTCATATGAAGATATGTATATCTCTGTAAGCAGAGCATTTCTTTGAGGTATACAGTTTTGTCAGTAATATGTCCTCTGTAAGATGTTTGCAATATATAGTTACATGTTATAAAGTATAGTGTGCATCAAACATTTTAACTGATGACCACCTATAAAACATGGAACAGGTTGATTCTTCAAAAGCCCTCATCTGCACTACTGTAACAAGAAGCAAGACTGCTGTAATGACTATACTAACTGAAATACAAATTGATTCAACAATTATAAAAGTAATAATTCACAAATGAGTAGGAACAAGAAATCAACAACTTTTGCTCTGCAATACTCATTGATAAATGTAATCTTGTGAATAAGCAAGCATTAGCTATCCACTGTGTGCATCAGACATATATGCATCCCTAACTCAGATAGACATGTGCAAAGGGCATGGCACAGTTATCATCATTTGCACACAGTGAGGGAGGTAGGAGGCAAGGCTGACACCAAAGATTGAGTGTGTGCAACTAAGAAACACATGCACCAGAGTGTACAAGGTTCAGAGCCAGTAACAACAGGTGTATAGCACTCAACAGTACTGTTTAGATAGTTTGTATGTGAGTAAAGTGGTATGGGCAAGTTAATTATTTTTTCAGTGTGTGTCTGCATGAACACAGTCAAGCAATCTGCTAGCACTACGCCCTGGCATCTTGGACAGGTGTGAGCAGTGAATGGTAGACTAGTCATTTAAGCATCATCACCCCCTAACCATCAGTTCCATCTCTAGCATGAGTTGCACTGCTACTTACACAGCCATGGCTAACAGTTAGGGTACTACCTAAACATGGGGGGGTGTCTGCTGGATGACCTGTCATTACAACTAAGTCCAGAACCACGGTGTGCACTGATAATGCCAGTGGGTGAAAACAGTCTGCTATAGTTGCTTTTATCTGCCAGCCTGCTTTTTGATAAATCCTAAATAAACCTAATAAATCCTCATATGTCAATTTATTGTGTTCAGAGTGCTGGATTTTTTTTGGAGAGATGTGATTTATATATATATATATATATATATATATATATATATATATATATATATATATATATACATATATATATATATATTTCCGTGGCAGGGCTAGCCAACTGGTGGTCTAAAACCTTAGCTCAAGATGATTTTCACTGCTGAAGTGACACCCCAACTCCATGTGCAAAATGGAAAAAGGGTTGAGGATATATATGTGTGTGTGTGTGTGTGTGTGTGTGTGTGTGTGTGTGTGTGTGTGTGTGTGTGTGTGTGTCCCACATGCACACAATCAATTTAAACATTTTATGTACTAACTATGACTGCAACCAAGTTAGGCCCCTTCCCACAAAAATACAGATAAATAAATAGAAGTATATTTAAAACCTAGTTATTAGCACAGATTTTATAACACTTCTGTTATAACAAAGGTTTAACTTTGTAATACATTGCAGCATTAACAATAGCAATTTTGAATGCAGCATTAGAGGAGTAGTACCAAACTGTTATAACTGCCATATCCACTGCTGTGGAATTCAGTCAGGTAGAAATACACACACAGAACAATTTTTTTTTTCCTGCTGATGCAGATAAAAATGACAGACCTTCATACACACTTACAATGCAGTCATTTGCAATAAGTGTGCAAATGTGACATACAAAATAAATATAACTTGTCATGTAGCATTCAGTAACATAATTGTAGAAATGCAGATATGGCTATGGCAAAAAGAAGGGATAAAACTAAAAAAAAATAATAAAAATGCTTTTCAGTGGTTACTGCACTTCACCTTTTAATGTTAAACTAAAAGCATTAATTAAGAAACAGCAACATACCATGACAATACAGCACTGAAGAAAATAGATAAATCTCCCAAAGTCTTGTTTTACTAACAGTATTTAGCTCTGTATTTCAAAACAGTCTCTCCAGTACAATACAACGGTATTAACTACATAGTTACCTTTATATAGTGCAGAGTCAGCCCTGTGAGCAAAGTGAATATGAAAATGAGGTGTTACATCACTAGACTATCATTCTTGAATGCCACAGTCTGCACTAAGTCTAGGGAATGTAAACATGGTTTAAGGACCTACACAATTACATGCATGTTTTATAGCAATGCAAGAAGGAGGACTGAGACGAGCTCTGATAATGGTTGCAGGTGTGTATGATTACTGTGCCTGCAGGAACAATCAGCATTCACAGTCTCCCCTCTTTGATATACCCCTACTGAGTATATGTGAGGGAGAAGAGATTTAACAAAATTTCTGAAAGCCCATTGAGCGGTTTAGGAAATCAAAAGTCCTGGCATTCAAATGCTAGCTTTAATGACCTCAGTTACTAGCCCTTAGTAAGAAATGTTGTTCATATTAAAGTGAGTACTTTAAGCATTGGTAAAGATAACATATGGCAATAAAGCAGAAATAAAACATAGATAATGAAATGAGGCACCAGTCAGAAATAAAGGGATACACCTGCAGTGTTTGCAGTCTTTGTTTAATATCATATGATTACATGCCTATGCTAACTGTTTGGAATACCTCAATCATCCAGACATTCACTGTCAAATATGAAAGAACAACTTTCACAACTTGTTTCTGATGCACTTTCAATGTGACTTAAAACAATGTCACATTATTACTATATCTAAAATCTTTATCACCTTGATAATATATGTCTTTCTCTAAGGCAACTCTGGGAAATAGTGTGAAATTATTGCTTTCAATACTCTTGTTTGAGGATTCAAATCCATAGAGGTCCCTGCTGCTACATAACAAATTTGGTGAAACATCTACATGTAAAGTATTTGATCTACAATATTTTTTG
Source organism: Protopterus annectens (assembly GCF_019279795.1). Lineage (NCBI taxonomy): Eukaryota > Metazoa > Chordata > Ceratodontiformes > Protopteridae > Protopterus > Protopterus annectens. Next base: position 962,898,698 of record NC_056747.1, read on the forward strand.
TTCATGTATCATTTGCTCACTGTTTGGCATTGCACATGGTTGACGGGCAGCCTGCAATAGCATTAAACTGCATTTTACTGCTGAAAGTGAAAAACTGACATTTTTTATTTAGACTGCCATCAGTAGCGCAATGAAGACTAGTGTTGTGCTTCAGTCAGCAGTCTGAACAGTACTGAGTAAATAAATTAAAGTTGTTACACTCCTATCTCTGTGGCATGATGTGCAAGAGTATTCAGCTTAGAGAAACTGTAGAGGTGATGCAGGGATCAAAAAATGTCTGCAAATCATTTGACTGAGAGAGTTCATAATAATTCCTCACACTCATTTGGTTGTATGAATGTGTTGATATTGGAAATTCAAGGTAAAGTCAGTAGTGACTAAAAGTAAGAGACAGGTAAGTCATTTGAAATTATTTAAATATGAAATGTGTGTGCTGTGTGAGCAATGGAACCATTTCTACTGGTCCCTGTGCCCTTTTCCATTACCATGGCATTGGACAAATTCCTGATATTGTGAGATATTACTAAAGTGGCAATGAAATGTAAGACTTCTGAATGTAACACTGTAATTCATTACTAGTTGATCTCATTGTTACATATACATCATGATTCATTCCATGTCTTCAACTTGTTATTCCCCAAGAGCTGTTTAAATGCTTCTGCTAAATATTGCCTTCTGCATTTATGCACCACTTGGCAGCATAAAAGTCACTTTCATGACTTAAGGAAAAAAGTGAAATATTTAGTTTAGACTTCCTTAGATAGTGCAAAGCAGTCCAGCAGCATTGTATAAGCATCAGCACTTTAGAGAGTACTCAGGGAAGAAAATACGTCTGATAGGTAGCTTTCTCTGTGGCACAGGGTGTAAGTGCAGTGAGCATATAGATAAAGGACATATGTTGCATGGTTCAAATCCACTTGAATGATACTTTCCCACTGGGTTGTGTGAATACCTATTTAGTTGCATGTTGTGATACCATTGGGTTCTTGTTTAAAAACAGTTGTTGTCACTGTTGTTAACAACATGTAATCATTTATCTGTCCACTTTCACATTATTTGTAATTATCAACAAATCTGATAATGTGTTCCACAAAGTATGTCTGATATTGCAAAGAGATGTGAGATGGAAGAATTTTCCCCTCAAATGCACTTCTTGCTCTGGTCACTGCTACATATACCCTTGATCACATTTAATTTACTGTATGTATTTTTCTCTATCATATATTCATTTTCTAATGTCTTTTCCATTTGCTCTCCACTTGGCAGCATGCAAACAGGGTTTACTTCCTAAGAAAAAAAGTGAAAAATTTAGTTTAGGCTGCCTTAGATAGTGCAAAAGCACACCTGGCGTCATTCCACAGCCCCCCTCCCTAGTAACAGGGAGGGTAGTTACCTCAGTAAATGCACCTCACAGATGTCAAATTCTTGGTACAAAATGTAACTGAAGTGAATCAAGAGAAATAAGAACATGAAGCATTGTTCAAATTATGTTCAGAGGTCACTTTGCAATTATTCATAATATGTACTTTTCAGTTTTTTTATCATTTTAAGGTACATTTGCTCTCCATTAGGTGGCACACAAATGGGGTTCATTACCTCAGGAAAAATGTGAAAAATTGAGTTTAGGGTGCCGTAGGTAGTGAAAACACTTCTGGCAATGGTGCACTTTCCTCGGCACTCTGAACAGTACTGAAAGGAGAAATTCTACCTGTCATGGAACTATCTCTGTGGCACAAGGTGTAACTTCTGTGACTTTAGATAAATAATACAGTTCAAATCCACCTACAAGATGCAACATTTTGAATAGGACTGTAACCATAAAGAAACTGATTTTATTAAACATTTTTCTTGCAAACAATTTATCAGTAAGCCTTACATAATGAAACTGTACTGTTTAGCATATATCATTAATGTGTCATGTATAACCACAAGCTGATGTGTGTCCAGTTTCCTAGATATGGTATCCATTCTATTTCACATATAATTCACTTGCATATGTATGATGGACACAATACTTTTGTTATAATCCTCATGACTCATCTTATAACCCTTCTATCTTATGAAGTATGTCTGTAACATAAACCAACCTATATTAATCAGCACATTCAACTGCATCCATCTGAAACATATTTACCAGCAGAAATAATGATTTTTTACATAAGAATACATTCCAAGAAATAATTACAACCACACAGATATTGACCTCTCTGAAGTATGTATCCATTCATTCAGAAATTACTATATGTCAAATTTCCATGCAATGTCAGTTAATAAGGTAAGTAATAATGTTTGTATCCTTTATCCCAGGAGTTCAATTCCCAGCTATAACAATAATATTTAACGTTGTATAAGTCTCAAGATGACAATATGTTGGAAATTGGAATTCAGCATCTTTCACCTTCCAAACTGCAACTCTTAAAAACCATGCCATTAAACATTCCATTGTTGAACTTTGGAATCTATGGTAATGGGTGGAGCATCAAACATCACACAACTCAATGTCATGTTTCACACCTTTACTGCTTTGTTACATTAAACAGTGCCAATATGTCTGCCAAGGAGTCCATCTGCTTTCAGTTGTGCAAATGCAGATGGAGAAGCTGTACATCTTTGTGCAACACCAGTAACATGCAAGAACTGAATTAGGTGCCATTTCAGACATGTCTTGTTAGCTTGACTTTTGTAGACGTGGCTGTTTCTTATATCATATCAGTGAGATTTGTTTATTTAATAATACATAAATACCCTCCCATCATATGTGTGTATATCATAATTGTTTATGTATTGACAAACCAAGTTTATTTAAACTATACAGTACTGTGACATGCCATGTATCTAATCATCTCTTTTTTTGTCTCCCCCATTCCTTTCTCTCTCTTTTTACTTATTTATACATGTATTTGTTTGTGGGGGGATATAATTTATTAGCAACCTACTGTTTGCATAAGTTCCTGTTGTAAGTTAATGATCAACAGCACAGAGAGGTACACCAACCACTGTAGCTCGGCCCACAATACATCCATAGATGGCAGCACAGACACCTAGCACTTCAGGGTCACAACCTGTCAGTATTGCCTGCACACCCCCTGCTCGACCTGCTCCAAGAGTGTCAGGTAACTCTGACCTGGCTGTTGGTGTAGTGGTACCATCTAGGATGAGTAGTGATGGTAATTTTTTACCTGGCAGGAGCTAACAAGGCTGGTGGAGGATATAATGAAGAGGGGCCTTGGTGCACATATTGGCATGGCTGAAAAGGTCCTGCGTCACATTGCAAAGATGATGCCACATCCGGTACTGACCCAGGGAACTACTACAGGAGACAGTGATGACAGTTCTGGGTGAGAGGACTAGATTCTCACTGTTCTCAAGCTGGATGTGGATGTGCATCCGATGTCCCCTACCTATCCCCAATCATGGTGTACCCTGACCTTATGTCTCCATCACCATCCTGTCTGTCTTCTATATCTCGTATGTCTTATGTCTGTTGATTCTTCCTAATCTACCCTACCTACCTGACTGCCTCATTCCTAAGCACCTTTCCCAAAACTCTCTTTCCCAAAAATAAAAAAAAATGGTTGCCTGTGGCCACTTCACCTGTGTCTCATCTTGACACAATTGATTTGGTCCAATTGGCCATATAACATTATTACAGTGTTGCCACCCATCACTGGTGTGGTGACTCTGCAAATTAATGAAATAGTGGATAGCTGTGGTGGTCTCCCATGACCATAGGATCATAGGATCATCATAGGATCATAAGAGGTTACTAGGCTATTGGCCCTGAGGCCCTTATAAGCATAGCCAAGAGTTTATCCCATATTTATACAAGCCAGCACCCAGAGCCCCTGTCCAGCAGGGACACAGGTGGAATCCCAAGAGTGTAATTTCTGTTTCACATCCAGTAATCTAGGTTGAGCTGGATAATGAGGTACTCTGCTTTACGTGGGGAAGGAGTCTGTTCCACAGATGGGGGAGTCTCTGGGACACAAATCTGTCCCACCAACAAGTCCTATTGATATCACAGACCAGGTTGAGGTCACATGTATGGGTTGCTTGAGTGGAGCTTGACTTGTGGATATGCAGCAGTCCCATCAAGGCAGCATCTAAGATTGCTTTGTATGCCAGACAGAGGTCACCTGTAAGGAGTCTATATGAAACTGAGTAGAGAGACAGGGCATTTAGCCTAGCTGTGTAGGGTAGGTGTTTGAGGCCCTGGATTCTCCTGGTGAGGACCCTCTGTGGTCTCTCCAGCTGCTGCATGTGCTTTGCAAGGTACATGCCAAAGGGGGCATTGTACTCAATAATTGGCCTTATAAGGGATGAATACTAGATGTTATGACCTCTTTGTCCCTGGATGAGATACCCTTACTTATGAGGTGGGCCATATAGAAAAAAATCCACGAACGGAAAGCAAAGAGAGAACCAAACAGCAATAGCGTAAAAATAATTTAATTTCCGCTTTCGTCACTTGACTTCCTCAGAATGCATCAGAACACATCAAATTCAACACTTAAATACCAAAAGGTTAATCAATAATAAAAACATTTAAGTAATTAAAAACAAATAATACATTTACTTTAATAATAACTTAATGTCATAGTCTTTGTTAATATGCAATTTCTGGTGTTTTAAAAAACACTTGATGTTGATGGCATCGTTGATGCCAGGAGATTTATCAGAATTTAACCTCACCTGCCATACAGTTTCACGTTGCTCAAGATAGTTTTTAAAATCACCCATTCTCAAATCAGGGAACACAGTTTCTAATACAGAAAATAAAAATTTTTTAAAAAAAGGACAAACTACAGAATGCTTAAAAAGGGCATTGTTGCCATCTCTAGTTTTGATACTGTATAGGTGTTCCCTAATCCTGGTTTTTAGGCTACGAGTCGTCATGCCGACATAAAAAGCCGGACATGTCGAACATAAAGCAATGTAAACCACTCCAGTCGAATTACAATCAACGTAGCCTTCAACCTTCAATGTTCTTTTTATGGATTCAACCATAATATAGGGACCCTCTGAAATGTATCTGCACATATTGCATGAATGACATCTATGCATGCCTGATTTGCAAATGGGGGGACGACTACAGATTCTGTTGTCAAACTCTAATAACTTTTTCAGATTGTTGTGTTTCTTAAACACAAAAGCTGGACAGTCACCTAAAACCTGTTGGATGTCCCTGTTGCCACTAATTATCTTCCAATTATTAGCAATAACACTTTTAATCTGCCCTCCGTCTGTACTCATATCTAGTGAACATAAAACTCCTGCCCCTCCTTCACCTCTGGGTAGTACTACATCTTTTTTTGAAACAAAAGATGATGGGTAATCCAATAAAGGTTTGAAGGACTCAAGACGTTTCTTCAGAATCTCATCTTTAGTAATACTCAAGTCATGCTCATGGTAACCCCTTTTGGTGAATAAAGAGCCTATAATACCAAACTCATTAATCAGATCACTGTATTTGCTAGTCATTCGACAAGCCCTAATGAGCTGCCCTCTAGGAATATTCTTAACAATGTGTTCTGGATGGTTACTAAGAACATGCAGATAACCGTTGGTAAAAGTCTCTTTGCGAAAAATCTTGCTATGCAGCCTTAATTCAACCTCATCCCAGTATAAACAAATATCTAAAAAATTAACAGATGTTCCAAAGCTACCTTTGGTGAACTTCAAATAATCAGAAGATGAGTTCACTTCTGCAATGAAATAATCAATGGTGTTAACATCGCCCTCAATGATGAAAAATAAATCATCAATGTAACGACAATAAAGTTTGATGTCAAACTTTTGTTGAACACGGGGCATGGTGTCAGTCTCCCAGCCTGCCATTACCAAGTTGGCAAAGGCTGGCGCAGCTGGTGAACCCATAGCAACTCCCTTCCTTTGCCTGTAGTAGTGATCCCCTAGCAGAAGGAAGTTGTTTTCCAAAATGAGCTCAAGAAACAATCTAATAATCGAAATTGCATTGTTGCTCAAATTAAGCTTTCTTTTCATTAAAAATTCACAAACAACATCAACTCCAACTTGATGGGGAATACAAGAATATAATGAAATAACATCAAGAGTAAACATTATGTGCCTAGTGGGGTTGTAGTCAAAATCCTTCAAAAACTGCCCCAATTTACTCAGGAAATGCCAGGAGTCTTTAATGAATGACTCTTCGTTACTTACAACCGGCCCCAGAATGCCGTCAATGACTAAAGATATACCCTCAGTGACCGAATGCGGAGATGAAACAATGGGCCTAAGGGGAGGGTCACGAAGATTCTTGTGAGTCTTGGGGATCCCAAAGATCACCCCAATACGTGGTTGTTCAACCAAACAAAAATCATATAATTCACGACTAATGTCACTGGTCATGAACAAAGAATACAATTCTGAATGAATGAATCTGATACGACGATTAATGTCATATAGACTAATGGGCTCATATTCGTCAGTGTTGTTAACAATATCTAACATCTTTCGGTGATAAACATCCTGGGTCATGATGACTATGTTGCCCCCTTTATCACTTTTCATAAATCTGTAATTCTTGCTCAGGACTCTTAAATTAGCAAGGGCTAATCTTTCTTCATGGTTCAAATTGTGATAAGTGTTTTTCTTGTGATGCAAAACCTCTGTTATACCATTAATACACTGTTCTTCAAATATTCTCAAAGTGTGATGTAATTGAGGGGTGTAACTAGATGGTTTAATGAGGGACTTGTTATTCAACCTTTTTTCTGACACAGAATGCATGATGTAAACCAAATTCAATTTCCTAATGTATTTCTTAATATCTATAATGGTGTTACTATAGTTAGCCCTTGCGGTCGGAATAAAGCTTAACCCATATTTCAACACATTCGTCTCAATGTCAGAAAAACAATGCCCAGTCAAATTAATGATGTTAAATAAGTCCAACCTCTCTTCTACATTTACATCTCCTCCCCAGAGGAGTTCGAACCTAGAAAGGTCCGACTCCTGGTTAGAACGGTGCTCCTGTTTTGATGATGATTCTTTTTCAATAAAAAAGAAGAGGAAGACGAAGGACCAGTCAGAGTGGTGTGAGAATCCGCACCTTCTTTGTTCTTAGGTCTCACAGACACCCCAGCGCTAGAAGAGTCATAGCCAGTGTCTTTCAAATTAACAAGAATGGTATTGTCACTCACTAGGTCACTGGTCTGATCAATGCATGCCTGACTGCCTCTTGAATCACTGTCGAGAATAACATCAGACGATTCAGCTCTGCTGGTAAGCAAAGGGCCATATAGAAAGCTTTCTGTACAATGGAAGCAACATGGTGGTCAAAAGTCAGGTTGCTATCAACCTGGGTGCCCAAATCCCTCACTACTGATTGTGTACTTAGGACATTGTTATTAATGTGATAATATGTGGGGACGTCACTCTCCCCAAAGGGGATGATGATACATTTTTTTGTCATTCAGCTTGAGGCCATGTTTCTGGCACCAGTCATTAGTTTGGGTAAGACTCTCTTTGAGGACGTCCACTTCACTTCGGGAATTGATGACTGAGCCCAGCTTGCAGTCATCTGCAAATTTGGTCAGCTTAGCCCACTGGTTTTGGCCTGCACCTCAGAGAAGTATATCCCAAATAACAGAGGCCCCAAGACCATATGGGTCTACTGCTTGAGGTGGCTTCCCCTATTTTGATTAGGTGGTTTCTTTCATTGAGCCAGTTTGCTGCCCATCTGGTAACATATGGAGTGAAGCCTAGCTGAGAGAGTTTATCTACTACGACCAAGTGTGGAATAGTGTTGAAGGCTTTGGCCAGGTCAGGGTAAGTGGTGTGCACTGTCTTCCCCTCATCATTGGCTTTGGTGACTGTCTCAAAGATGTTGACCAGATTTAACAGACATGACCTTCCCTTGACAAAGCCAAACTGTGTGGGGTCATGTGTTTGGAGGTTGCCAATGTCCCTGTTAATGAGGTCCATGATAATCCATTCCATGCCATTGCAGATCAGGCTAGTTAGGCTGATGGGTCTATAATTTCCTGGATTGGTGGATGCCCCACCTTTGTGTAAAGGTATGACAGTGGCTGTCCTCCACTTGGCTGGGACAAAGCTGCTACACAGGCTTTGGTTGAATAGGGTGCCTAATGGTGTTGCAAGTTCATGCTTGAGTTAATGTAGGATGCAGCCTGGGATGTATTCAGGTCTCATGAAGGGTGTATTTTTTGCCTTTGAGAGGGCAGTGATGACTTGCTCCCTAGAGATAAAGGGTGGGGGCAGGTACTGGGGATGTCCTGATTTATTGATGGGGAGACAGAGGGGAGAAGTTTTCGCTGAATCTGTCAGCCAGTAGATTGGCTACATCTGCAGCATTTGTGTATGTGGTGTCCTTGACCACCAGTTTTGAACAGACCTGGGTGCTTCCTTTAAGATTGTGGACATGTGTAAAGAAGGCCTTAATATTGTCTGTAGTAGATGTGGCCAATTTGGACTCAATGTTGGCTTTAGAGAATTTCACTAATGCTCTTATTTGCTTGTTCAGGCTAAGGAGAGATTGCTTCCAATTGGGCACCTGCTCCTTGTTGGTCCTGGACAGCAATTTTTTCCTTTTGATATATAGTTTATTTATTGCAGATGTCCAACAGACAGGTTTACTCTTCCTTGCGGAGGATGATTTTGTCCTGTCAGGTATTCCTGATTCCATGCATCTATATAAATGCTTGTATAGTACTTTGGTGTAGATTTGGACATTGGTGCCAGTTCCTACAGTGGGGGAGAGGGCTGTGAAGCTGTTTATGCCATCCTTCAGGAGGTTGTAATTAGCTTTGGAGAAGTTATTTTGTTTGACCCTAGCTAGAGGGGAGTCAGGAGAGATGGTGACTTTGAAACTGACTGCTTTATGGTTGGATCTTACCAGGGAGGATAATACCATAGGGGTGCTGCAGTGGTTACTCATGTTGGTTAATACCAAGTCCAAGATATTATCACCTCTTGTGGGGGTAGCGACTAGCTGTTCCAAGGCATTTGCATTGATAAAATTGAGGAATGTCTGGGCATTTGTGTTCTGGCATGAGTAGTTTTTCCACTCTATGGTTGGGTAATTTAAGTCACCCAGTATCAGGGTAAAGGTATAATTTAGGGGTCTTGATAATTGTTAACTGCACCTGGAGTGTCTCCTGTCCGTCATACTGTTTGACCAGCCTGGAGGTGTGTGTGTCTTTAATATATGTTAAAACTCCACCTCCTATGGCTTTGCTGCCCATATTTTGAGGTCTGAATGTATGATAGGATGAGTAACCAGGAAAGGCTGGGGTGCTGTCCGCAGCTTTGAACCAGGTTTCTGTGACTGCACAAATGTCAGCATCTTCTAGGGTTAAGAATGCTTGCACTGAGTGCAGTTTAATGTTTAGGCTCCTAGCATTTAGCAGTATGACCTGTAATTTGCGTTTTGTTGAAATTTTTATGTTGGCAGTGTCAACCTTATGACTTTTCCTAAAAAAGTCACTATGGGGGAAGCAAGGGCCTTTGCCAGAAGCCTGCATCCCAAGTGAGACAGATGCAGGCCATCTCTAGCAAAGCATCATAGTCTGTTGATCATATCTTCTTAGACTGTCAGGCACTGGATCCCCCTGGAATGACACCAAAAACTAAGCCTCCTGCAAATTCCTGTATTCTTTCCCTGTGTCATACTCTCTGCTTGCCAACCCCATTTTCACAAAGATTAATCTGGTTAAAAAATAGATTGACACACAACACACATGGCCAGAAATGCCTTCAATGTATATCCTAGGCATTGGCATGGAGTTTGGGATAGTGCAACAGTGCTGAGTGACAGTGAACACTGTTTAATTTTTTTATTGCAAAAATGAAGATTCCATTTAATCTGCATTGGTCTGGTTACTTTTGCATAAATGTGCTTAAATCTACCTCACTGTGGGAATACAGCATAAAGGCAGATGAAATGCTGTACAGTGGATCGGTTAATTTAACAGTTCTTAGGCTGCTGGATGTATTAAAGTTGGAGTTCCTGCGTGATGTGTTGAGAGTGTTGCCATGTTTATAGGTTGATATTTTTGCGTACGTCATGGGTTCATTTATAGCTGTATGTCAGTTTATTACTTCATGACATTTCATATTCCTGTCATATATTTATCTGCAAATGTCTGTACTTGTCTCCATATAAAACAGTTCCTTAACACAACACTGGAACAGTGTAGCAAGATATCATTTTCAAAAATATTGCTGCCCCAACAGGGAGATTTATTAAGCCAACTTTTGCACTCTCCTACCCCTTATTGTACATACAGCAAGCAGTTTATTGTACAAAGCATGACAAAATAATGATGATTTAATAAGTAAGACTAAACACCATGCAGATGTTCCTACATGTCCCACAAAACATATTGTTGCTGTTTCTTTCTGCACCTGTTTGTAACTCTTTCTGTTCACCCTTCTGCTTCATTAAGTTGTCATTGTTCTTCAAAAATGTTATTTTAATCCTGTGAAGTAGTAATTCCATTGTGTGAAGTAGTAATTCCTTTTGTGGTGTGATGAGCTAATGTTCACATGTGTAGAAAGATTTTTGAATAAATTCAAGGATTCTAATCCAGTCATTAGCTAAGTGTCATGGAGTGTTTTTGGTACATTAAGTTATGTGTACCTGTTGGCTACATACTGTTGTGAGTCACCCTTATTCTTCTTCTGTCATAATCTACTTTGTCCCTGCATCCATGTCACCCTACCGACTATCATCTCCCTTATGTATCATTAATCTTCCACCTCTGCATTTTCACAATATCTCGCACCAGGCAACAAATGCAACTAAGGCTAAATGGAAGTGTACATCTTATAGCAATACCTTGGGATTTAATCAGTCATCCTCATTACTCTGTCTCACTTTGTGCCACTGTGTTAAGCTATGTTGATTCAGTTTTATGTCATTTTGAACAAGATGAAGGGTTGGATGTACAGATTATAGCGTTCAACAATGTAATGAAGATGAATACATACATTCATGTTTGCTGAAATCAGCTCTCAAGTAGTAACTATCACAATTATGACTTTCTACATAGTATGCTAAGATAATACTCAGGCATAAATGTTTTTTCTTAGCATGCTGTAAATGTTTGCGTACATAAGGATGACAAAATGTGTCATGGTGTTTTGTCTGACTCCTGTGGCTGGAAATGTTGGTTAAACCTTTACTTAACACACTGTTATCCTGCTGCTACATTAATGTGCTTGCTACCTATTCTGAAGCCTGTCTTGTACAGATCTTTGTGTGGAGGGCAGTACAGAGCAACATAGATTACAGCTAATTACCATTGTAAGTTTAGCACTTCAAGGTATGATTATTTATGCAGCAACACTTTGCCATCAGCAGTATAAATGAGCAATAAAAAAGAAAAAAAAAATCAAAGAATTATAGTTTTCTGTTGCACAATGTTTGTATGTCTGTATTACTTTTTTCAGCAGCTGATCTGGATTTCAGAATAATGTCAACTCAATTCATTTGATTAAAGTATATATATGCTATACAATGTTTACACTTGCAATGTGTAACCAGCTTGGTTAACCTATTCTGACAGAATCCATCACTGTCATTCTGCAGTGCACTGTCCTATGTATGACTTTTATGTTTGTCATGCCAATACACACAGTGCAAGTATGAGGCCACACAAGTGTGCAATCATCCCGACATGAAATCACAACAATAGTCAGTGTGTATGTCATCTCATTATGTGGAATATAGCAATATGCCTCACAGTAACACAATGTAGACAGTGTTTACATTTCAGTTGAGAAGTATGTCATTACATGTGACAATCATAGTGATGTTACATTGCCCTGCGCAAAATATACATTTGTTGCACAACCTATGATGCACAATACCATCTCCTCCTAACATTGCTTTTTACAAATATTCCAGTGTCCAATTTCACATAAGTATTGTCCATCTTTTCCTGTGGCACTTGTGACTTATACAGTGCCCTGTAGATAGTGTAACTAGATGGATAGGTTAAAGGTTCAATGCCCAAATTGTAAGGTGTGTGTATATGAGAGAGAGTGTGGAAGATTGTGTGCAGCACTTGGTGCTGTATACCCTTCTCCTTTGAATAATACATTTAACTGCTCTCATAACACCCTTATCCCAATTTTACAGAAACATCATGTATGACACACACACTGATGAGGTCATCCTAACAAAAGTGCACTCTGTCCCCCTAGGCGTCAACTTCTCCTGTGGTGGTTGCAGCTATTACAGTGCTCTCTAGATTGTATAACCTAGATAGGTAGAAAGTTTGATGTCCAACATGAAAGACTTGTGTATCTGTGTGTAGTGTGTGTGTGTGTGTGTGTGTGTGTGTATGTGTGTGTGTGTGTGTGTGTGTGTGTGTGTGTGTGTGTGTGTGTGTGTGTGTGTGTGTGTGTGTGTGTGTCTGCGTGCGTGTGAGAGAGAAAGAGAGAGAATGTGTATGAGAATGTGTGTAACACTTGGTGCTGCATCTACTTCTCCGAAGAATAAATTTAATTGTTTTTGCAGCTCCCTTATCCCAATTTTTACTGACTTATCCTGTATGACACACACTGATGAGGTCATTCTGGCAAAAGTGCACTCTATTGCCTTTGAAGTCAGACTTCTCCTGTGCTGCTTGCAACTAGTATGCTGCTCTATGGATTATGTAACCTAGATAAGTAGGGGGTTCAATGTCCAACATGGGAGACTTGTATGTCTGTCTCTGTGTTTGTGACACTGTGAGTAACACGTGTTGGTGTGTCCTATTCTGCTGATAATAATATGTTTAACTGTTCTCACAGCTCTATTATCTCAGTTTTTCAAGAAACATCCTCTTTGATACGCACTTATGAGGTTATCCTGACAAAAGTGCACTGTCTCCCCTCTTAAGAGTCAGACTTTTCTTGTGGCACTTGCAACTAGTACAGTGCTCTATTGATTGTGTAACCTAGATATATATGATGTTTGATGCCCAGTAGGGAAGACTTATGTGTGTGTGCATGTACCACTTGATGGTGCATATACTTCCTCTGAGAATAATACAGTTCAATGTTCTCACAGCTTTGTTAGCCCAATTTGTTTGAGAAACATCCTGTATGACTCACACTAATGAGGTCATCCTGACAAAAGTGCACTCTTTCCCCTTAATAGTCAGACTTTTCCTTTGGTGCTTGTGACTAGTACAGAGCTCTCTCTTGATTGTGTAAATAGATAGGTAGGAGTTTCAATGCCCAACATGGAAGACTCATTTGTGTGTGTGTGTGTGTGTGTGTGTGTGTGTGTGTGTGTGTGTGTGTGTGTGTGTGTGTGTGTGTGTGTGTGTGTGTGTGTGTGTGTGTGTGTGTGTGTGTGTGCGTGTGTGTGCGTGTTTGTGTGCTCACAATGCTTGTTGATGTTTCCACTTTGCTGCATTTGAATGTGCGCACAGGTCTCTTATCCCAACTTTTACAGTAACATCCTGTATGACACACACTGATGAGGTCATCCTGACAAAAATGCACCCTCTTCCCTTAATAGTCAAACTTCCTCTGTGGCATTTGCAACTAGTACAGTGTTTTCTAGGTTGTGTAACTAGATAGATTGGAGGTTCAGTACCCAACATAGAAGGTGTGTGTGTGTGTGTGTGTGTGTGTGTGTGTGTGTGTGTGTGTGTGTGTGTGTGTGTGTGTGTGTGTGTGTGTGTGTGTGTGTGTGTGTAATGCTTGCTGCTGTCTCCATGTGTCTTAATAAGAGTACATTTAATGTGCACACAGGTCCCTTATCCCAGTTTTACAGGAAAATAATTTATGAGACACACTGATGAGGTCATCCTGACAAAAGTGCACTTTCTCCCTTTAATAGTCAGACTTCTCCTGTCACTCTTGCAACTAGCACAGTGGCATGTAGATTATGTAACTAGATAACTAGGAGGTTCAATACCCACCATAGAAGACATGTACATGTTTGTTTGTGTGTGTGTGTGTGTGTGTGTGTGTGTGTGTGTGTGTGTGTGTGTGTGTGTGTGTGTGTGTGTGTGTGTGTGTGTGTGTGTGTATTTGTATGAGACACACTGATCAGGTCATCCTGACAAAACGGCAGACCCCCTTAAGAGTCAGACCTCTCCTCTGGTGCTTACAACTAGTGCATTGCTCTCTAGATTGCTTAATTAGACAGAGTGTAGGTTCAATGCCCAACAAAGAAGGTGTGTGTGTGTGTGTGTGTGTGTGTGTGTGTGTGTGTGTGTGTGTGTGTGTGTGTGTGTGTGTGTGTGTGTGTGTGTGTGGTGTGTTGAGGGTGTTTACAGTTAGGTAAGCATGTGCTCAATCAACCTCTACTCTGGATAAATGTTTTAAAATGATAGATGACTAAACCATACCCTAAGCCCTCCTTTCACATCCACAACTTCTTTGTAACAGAAGGGTGTTATGTATACTGTTTCTACTGTAATGATTACAGTTTTCTATACATTACTTAAAGCAAACATTGATTTATTTAGGCAACACTCTGTCCACAAATTTGTACATTAATGTTTGAAATAACAGTACCATGGTGTGAGAAAAATAGCCATTTAATATTTTTATAGGGAAAATGATGCAAACATTTGTTAGGTGGGATGGGAGGAAGATATTTCCATTTTTCAAATGGTAGGTGGTCTGTTTGGCATCAATAAGAACACATGGTTATAACATTATACTGGCTGTCTACAACCTTGGTTTAACACACTGATGAGGTCATTGTTTTGCAAGTGAATTGAAGCCTTTTAAATGTTAGACTTATCCTGTGGTACTTGCATTTCTTACACTATTCTCTAGGATGTGTAACTAAATAGCCAGGGTGTTCAAATACAGCAGTCCTTAACGCCTACAAGTATGACTGCCATTAAAGTCATGAATGCTTTACACACATTTGCAGTGGCAACTTTTACAACCCCTGATTGGCTATAGAAATAATGTTACCAGATACATCTCCTTGGCAATACACTGCTGATGTCATCCCTTCATAGATGCTGTATGTCCCAGTTGTAGTCATTTTCCTGCTGTGGCACTGACTGCTGATAATGTGCATTATAGATGGTGTAAGTGGATAAGTAGGTGGTTTTATTCCAGAACTGCTTCAATAGTGTGACAGCTATTACTGTCATATACCATTGGCCACCTCACAACCACCTTTATGTATACTTATAATTGTGAGATTGAATTAAAGTGACACTTTGTGACACTAGCAAGTCTTAGCATCACCAGAGAAAATAACCATTGGCCACACAGTAATTATATACTGCCAACATACTGCAGTATGTTACATTGGGAGTGCAAATTCTCCTGTGTTGCGTGACTTTGATAGTGTGCTTTGTACATTGTATAACTAAATATGTAGGATACTTTAGTCTAGCTGTGTGTGTATCTTTCAGCCAAATACTGTATATACTATTTTGCAAAGACATATATGATGTGTAGCTAGCTGTACAGTGTTATTCTGCACTTCAAACACCTTTTAGCATAAACATCCAGCTAATAAACAGTGGTGATGTTATCTATTTAAGTGTGCACTGTCTCATTTGTACCCCAAGTCATGGGTGCTTGTGATTCATGCAGTGATGTTTAGCTTGTAATCTTGGGTAGTAATTTGAAATCCACTTGAGGCACTCCTTATAATGGAGAACATCAATATCTGTGCAGTGACTGAGACCTGGTTCAAGGCTCCAGAGAGCACCCCTGCACTACCAGGCTATAACTCATACCACACTTTTCGGCCATGTAACCTGGACCGAAACACCAAAGGCGGAGGTGTGTCCATATTCATTAAGGATATACACACCTCCAGGCTAGTTGCTCAGCATAATGCATCCGAGGTTATCCAAGTCCAACTAACTCTGGGAAAAACTGCAATCCAAATTGTGGCTTGCTACAGATCAATCACCATGCCCCAGGTATCTCACTCTTCTTTTCTTGATGTACTGGAAAATATTAAGGTTCAACCAAACACCCTAATAATGGGCAACTTCAACTACCCCACCATTAACTGGGAAAACTACTCGTGTACCAACTCCTTAGCTCAACGCTTTCTGGAAATCATAAACTCCAATGCCCTGGATCAACTTATCCACATCCCCACCACGGGCAACAATATCCTAGACCTAGTCATTACCAACATGAGTGACCGGTGTTCCACACCTGAAGTCAACCCCTCATTGGTCTGATCTGACCATAAGCTAATCACCCTTGATATCCACATCCTAACCCCACCACCCATTAAGGAAACCATGGTAAAAATTTTCTCCAAAGCCAACTTCATGCTTCTTAAGACAGAAGTGGTGAACTTCATGACACCCTTGCAGATGGACAATACAGTTACAACTGCTGAATCCTACACAAATGCACTCTATAAGCACTTACACAAGTGCATGGATCATGCTATCCCAAACAGAACCAAGACACTATCCTCCAAAAAAAGGAAGCCAATCTGGTGGTCCCCTGCCATAAACAAACTGTACAACAGAAGAAAGAAACTTTTGCAAAAGAGAGTAAAATCCCATGAGTGGAGGAGCTCCCTGGTCAGCCTCAGTAAGATGCTGAGATCCCTTATAAGATCCTCCAAAGCTAGCTACGAAAACAAAATTGCCACTAATTCTAAGGACAACCACAAAGCATCCTATAGCTACATCAAGAATCTTGATGGCAACACCCAGATCTGCTCTGAGTTACAGCACAACGACACGAAAATTACAGAGCCAACTGATATTGCCAACAATCTGGCAAATAGGTTCAGTGCTAACTTTACCACCCTCACCCCGTAAAGGGCCCATATCTATACAGGAAGAATACAGAGTCCCTGTAATCACAACTATGCAGGTAAAAGCTGCACTCTCTAAAGCCAAAAACACATCATCCATGGGACTGGACAACATCCCAGGCTGCATTTTACATGAACTTCAGAATGAACTGACTCCCCCACATAAGCACCATGTTCAATAATAGCCTCACATCAGGCTTTGTGCCCACTGAATGGTGCACAGCAACAGTTATCCCACTCCACAAAGGGGGAGCCACCACTGATCCCGGGAACTATCAACCTATTAGCCTGACGAGCCTGGTATGTAAGGCCATGGAATGTATCATCATGGAACTCATAAACAAAGACATTGGTAACCTCCAAACTCTGGATCCCACCCAGTTTAGGTTTGTGAAAGGCAGATCATGCCTCCTGAGCCTGATCGACTTCTTTGAGGCAGTCACCAAAGCCGTAGATTAGGGTAAGGTGGTTCACACAGCCTATCTTGACCTAGCCAAGGCTTTCGACACCACCCCCCATTCTGGAATTATAGCTAAACTCACTAAACTAGGTATAAATCCCGACGTCACAAGATGGGTTGCCAACTGGCTCACTGACAGAACCCACACTGTAAAAGTTGCAGACTCCAAATCTGACCTCAAAGCAGTGACAAGTGGAGTACCACAGGGTTCCATCCTGGGACCTCTCCTGTTTGGTATCTACTTCTCTGAAGTACAGGCTAACACAGAAGGCCTCTGGCTAATGAGGTTTGCAGATGACTGCAAACTAGGAGCCATAGTCAAGTCCCCAAATGATGTGGACATCCTACAGAAGGGCCTCGCTGAGACAGATGCCTGGTGTCAGAGCCATGGCCTCAAGCTCAATGCCAAAAAGTGCAGTCTCATCCCCTTTGGTAAAAACTCTGTACCCATGAACTACCACATAGGCAGTAATCTACTTAACACCGAATGTGTGATAAGAGACCTTGGGACCCAAGTGGACAGTAGTCGTCTCTCCTTTGATAGTCACATCGCCACAGTAGTCAGGAAGTCCTTCTACATGGCACACCTCATCAAAAAAGGGTTCTCATCCAGGAAAAAAGAGGTCATTGTTCCCCCTCTGCACGACACTCATTAGACCCATTATAGAGTACAACGCCCCTTTTGGAATGTACCTCACAAGACATCTGCAACAGCTGCAAAGGCCACAGAAGTACCTCACAAAGAGGATTTCTGGCCTCAAACAAATGCTCTACACTGACCGCCTCAAAAAACTCCAGTTTTACTCCGTAGCATATCACCTACACCGAGGTGATCTCTGCCTAACATATAAAGCTATGTCAAACCCAGAGCTGTTGGACATGCTACACCTAAAGAAATCCCAATTCCTCTGAGCTACACACTCTAGGGACCTAAACCTTGTCACCACAATAAACAGGACATGCTGGAGGGATAGATTCCTGTCCCAGAGACTTCCCATACTCTGGAACAGGCTACCCATCTATGTCAAGCAAAGTTCTTCATTAGCACTCTTCAAGAAAAATCTTGATGAGTGGATGGGAAATAGGAAATACACCCCGGGGATCACTTCTGTGTCTCTACTTGACAGTGGCACAGGAAAATAACTTTCTTGGGTGGCGTAAGCTTGGGAACCTTGTTGGCTAGGCTTACGTAGGCCCTTGGGCCGATAGCCTAGTACCTACCTATGAACCTATGAACCATCCATTACTGCTTAGACTATGTTGTGTTAGTGTTATTGTGACTGTACATGTCAGTAACACTGCTGTCAAGCACATTTGCTTTGTGCATGCATAGATGTTGATCCCTCTTACTAAAAACTAGGACAGTTTTTCACATAGCAATGCTTTTATTCAGAGTATTGATGACATTTGATTTCATCTTCCTTACATAACACATGCAGGAAGTGTTACCATCTGGCACAAGGTAACGAGACAACATGCTGTTTGTTGCTGATATACTACAGCAATTACAGGCACACATATCCTTTGCAGCAATAACATGATGTAATGCCTTCACATAATGACATATGTCACAATTGTACTGACTTTTCTACCATGGTGCATTCATCGTGTAAAATATCATGTATTGTCTGCTGTCAAATGCCCATGTGTTCAACACCCATATTCAGTGCCTGTTAGCATTGTTGTGCTTTATACTGTAAAGCATGTATGGCATCTCCCACAGTTCTAATGTATCTATTTACAGTGTGAGAGTCCTTCACCATCCCTTTCATCTCAGAGACTGTTTACTTCTCATACATCTGATGTAATAAGTTAGCATAGGTGGATTGTCATATTAGGGCACTTATGGTTCATTCAGATGTCATTAGTCAGTAGATTCTCATTGATTGCTGTTGAATTCCTGACAGGAGCAACATTATATGAATGTACTGATGTTGCATAAACACCATTGTATCTAGTTATTCATATCCCTTTTTATGTTGGACAATGATATATCATCACAGGTTGTGATGGTATAGCAGTGAAATGTTTATATGGAGGATGTTGTGCTGTGAGAGCACATGAAGCAAGTGCATTGATTATTAGCACTTTTAGCATATCTACACAGATATACTCATACTCAGTTCTGGGACAGTCTGTGTCCTTCATGATGGAAGCAGCTTCCTTGTTAAAGAAGCAGTTGTATTGTAATGTTCAGTGTTGTGTGAACAGTAACATGTGTAACTCCTTTCAAGCATTGTGAATAAATCTGGGTGTTCATATTATATTCGTACCTCCCATGTTAACACACTCATTCAGTTCAGTTATCTGTGAGAGCCTCCACTGCTATCTGATGTGGTACATGCAATCAGTACAGTGGTCTAGAGGGAGCATCGTATAATAGGCAGGGCTTTGAATTTGTTTGCATCTGTCTGTCAAACAACAGTGGCTTACACATACAAAGGACCACCTTTTTCACACATTTTCCTACCAGGTGGGTCATCAGTACTCCTTATATGGCAGGAAAGTGCTGAAAGCACTTCAAGGGTGTTCCTCCTTACATGACCGATATGCATACTTCTGTAGCAACCACGATTGTTATGCATCTATCTCTCTGATATCTGGTCTGGCATGCGTTTGAAAATGACACGATGTAAAGGTTTCTTATGTCATTAATTGCTCATATGCATTACATATTCACAAGATAATTATGCTCTGTATTGCATGTCTTCCTCTGGATATCTCTTTAATACTGCGATTCTTTTCATCACACTATACAGTTTAATGGCAGATGAGTGATTCCATAAACATTCCTTACTGTATGGCATGCTGCCAGACCATCAGAAACTGTGACTGGTCCTTTGTTACAACACTTTCTATTGTGTTGCTGCTGCTAAATTGCAGTTATGTAATTGTTCCCTGTAATTCCATGTGAGCATGCCAAGTCCATATGTGCATTCCCAGTATTACTCTGTCAGACATTTGCGAATCAGCAATGGCAAAACTGGACTCCAGACATGTCATCCCCTCTGACTTGTCATTTGTCACTTATTATGTTTGTTATTAGATTGGCATTTAGCATTTATATAATTCCACAACAGTTGTTTGTCTATGGCACACCCGTAGGTGATGAACACCTTTCCTACTGGTTCCACTGTTACTTCTTTGCAAAAACATGTCCATTTCTGATTTACCTGACATTATAGCTATAAGGTCCTTTGTGTCTTGTGTATACATGCTGAGATGGAAAATACAGCAGTGCTGTCAGTTTGCATGCATATATACATCTCATATGCAATAACTGCATTCTATGCATTCATCCCATAAAGTGACTTCTGCTCTTGCTATTATCTCGTCAGCATTTAATTAGCATGTATATCAAATTTTTACTCTACATTGTTACACTGCAGCTTTCTGCCCCTATTACATCCTTTGTTAGTGTGTCTGTTTTTATTTATGTACATAACTGTAGGATTGTAATTGACATTAATTATCATTACATCAGTATTGCCAGATTTATGTTGGACATGCTTCTTATACACTTTTGTCACAATTGCCTGTAGGATATGAATACACTTTAAATATTCCCTGTCTTCAACATTAATTGTTCCTTATAAAACAGTTTAGTGTACCAGTTTCCCAATTTCACTTCCCCTTGTTCTGTATTGTTTTCCTGTACTTGCCCTTAATATGTCTGGCTTGCAGCTCGTCCTTGTATCTGAGCATCGCTGATATGCAAACTGTGTTGTTTATCATGCTTGCAGGCACTTTTCCATGACCGTAAACACTACTGTTGACCATGAAAAGGTGTTTGCAAATTTGTAGGCATGATAAGCAGCAGGCATATTCGGTTGTAGGAGTAGGACGGTGATAACACAATTCATATTGAATCCCAGGGCTTATGATTATCATTAAGAAAAGTAGAAGTTTTTAGCTTACAGCTTGTCTTATACTTTTTATGATATATTTAAGAGCTATATTGGCCAGTATTAGACTTACTGCAAATGGAGGCAATTTTTATGTATAGCGTGGAACCTTTTTCTTTTATTGTAAAGTCTGTTTATGCAATAATTCTACTGCAAGTTTTTTTTTTTTTTTTTTTTAATTCCCCACTTTATTTATGATGGTTCAGAAGAGGTTCTTCAATACAGCAGTTTAAAATGTGAATAGAATTCAAAGAAAAATTTAGCAGCTATGGTTATGGATTGGTCATTCCTGGCATACCCATCCGCCAAGGAATGGGGCAGAAATTTAACATTTCTCCAAGTTGTCACTTGGTTTTGAGCAATCTCTGAATATAGTGAAATTTAAAAATATGATGGGATTACCTCTAACAGGAAAAATAATAGCCTAGTGGTCAGATTTCAATAGGGAAAAGGTAAGAAACGGTGAGGTTTAGGCTAAGAAAATAGCTATAAGGAAGAGGTCAAAAGTATTTGCACCCCTAGTAGAACAGAAAAAGATTTGGTGCAAAGAATTAGCTTTACCAAAGTTCTAGAACTGCTGGGCTTATTTTTTATTGCATGTAGTGGTTTGACATTTAAAATATGGGTGATTAAAGTCCTCTAGGACTACTGCATTGTGTTGAATAGTTTTTGTATCCGCATGATGAAAGCATTCAGCAAAGAAATGGAGGTGGACTTACAATTAGGAATGATGTAATAATGTAGTTTGATGTCATCAAGATTTCCAGGAGTTTTTGCTTGGTGTCATGTTGAATTCTGTGAGAGGAATGAGTTTATAGATGAATATGTATATTCCCCCACAGTTCCTAGAAGGTGTAAATGAATGGTAGTTGCTAAACCCAGGTATAAAGGGAATGCTATCAGCATAATAAGCCATGTTTCAGTAATTAGCCAGTAAATGGAACATCTTACCTAACGACATTAAAAACGAAGATAAAAAAAAAATGGAGATTATTCTTAGTTAAGTTTATGCAGTATCTAAAAAATGCCAGCACTGATTCCCACCATTACCAGATACTTTCATAACCCCAACATCTTCAGTTATATTTTACATATCACTTACTAGCTTAAACGCCACAAGTCAGCCCTATATAGTACATTTCCACTAGCTCCCAGTACTGCTGTTATACTGCATTATC
Organism: Protopterus annectens; assembly: GCF_019279795.1. Taxonomy (NCBI): domain Eukaryota; kingdom Metazoa; phylum Chordata; order Ceratodontiformes; family Protopteridae; genus Protopterus; species Protopterus annectens. Next base: position 962,920,991 of record NC_056747.1, read on the forward strand.
CATCTGTCTTAGCTGACAGTTTCTGCAGTTTCACATACCAATTCTGCAAACAGCTCTTCATCTTCTATGTACTGCAGTACTTTTCACCTACATTGATGCACCCCTCACATACAAATGGTACTAATGACAGTCATACTAACAGTTCTAATTACTTTGTCACTTTTTTCATCTTTATTTTCAACATGACACCCCATGTACAAGCATATTATAAATTCTTCTTGTTAATCTTTTAGACATGTTTTACTTTGTTATGAAAGAAAAAACTGTACATTGGTTCTTTGAACTGTCATAGTACTTACTATATTTTGTGTGCATGTGGAAAAAGAAACTCTACTTTGTTTTATGAGCTGTCATATTGTGTGTTGTATTTTATCTGCATCTGACATACTACATTCCTGGAGTTTTTCTACCTGTGACTCCTCCGAAAAGGAGCTGTAAAACTAAGTGGGATTGTCCTAGTTAGCAAATTGTAATAAATAATAAATTAAATAAAGTGTGTGTGTGTGTGTGTGTGTGTGTGTGTGTGTGTGTGTGTGTGTGTGTGTGTGTGTGTGTGTGTGTGTGTGTGTGTGTGTATGTGCGTGTGGGTGATCAAGAGCCAAAAAGGCCTCAGGCTCAGGCAATTTTATGTTCAGACTCCTAGCACTGAGCAGTGCTACGTGAACATAGGCCGGATCACAATGTCCTCTCTATGTCCAGAACACAGCCTCTGACTAAAAAAGGTACTGTGAGGAAGCAATTGTTTTAGATAATTTGTGGAAGCCATGAGGTGAGAAAGGTGAAGGCCCTTTCTGGTGAAGCAGGCAGACCTGTCAACCACTGTCTCCCATGGTAACACATACTGGAGAGTCCCTGAATGAAACAATTCAACAAATTAATGATTAAATTAATGTATTTTATCTTTGAGCTGTAACATCATTCTCTGAGATAGCAAGATGCTGCTTAGAAAAGTTTCCAATGTTGGACACATTTAAAGAACTCAACAGCATCCCTCTTCATCTCCCCACAGGGTAGATCATCTAAAATTATGTATTCCCATGTGAACAATCACAGCATCAGATAGCTAGTTGGTGGACTGGAGGGACCCATGTGTCTTTGTCACATCACAAATCCTAGTGCACAAGAGATAACTGAACATCACTCTATCCTTGTCACACCTGATAAGAGGAATGTATTGGTGTTCCTAATTATAGAGTCAGTGATAAATAGTATATTGTTATAAGTGGCTTAAAGCACCGAAAATATTGTGGGAGTTGTCTTGCAGCTAAGGTGCTTTTGCTGTGGATGGATTCAGATGGTGTATATTGTACTACATGGCTCAGGTTCACTAGTACAATGTCTACAAGGTCAAGGTAATCCTTAGAAATTCAGCAAAAGTGAATTTAATCTGGAGTTGTAATGTGGTGCAGTGGTGTTTACCGGCATCCAGGCAATGAGTGGTTTTACTTCCAACTTGAGTAGATATGCACATCTTTCACAAGTGGTTTCAGTAATAAGGGGCTTCTGGCAAATGTAAGGTAAGTGATACACTGATTTAAGGTCCCAAGTGATAATAGTCTGGCCATAGAATGGGTTCAAGCTGATTTGGATCCACTGGTAATAGTAGAAGATGAGTGATGAGATTTGGAGTAAATTGGGATGAGTAAGGGAGTAAGCACTTGCTGTTGGAAGTCTGGGGTATTTACACAACAGACAAAAAGAATATTAAATCTGGGACACCTATAGGGGTACACCCAATTGCACACTCTCAAAAAGGAAATATCCACTAACAGACAACATCAAGGAATAAGATTAGCAAGACAAGATTCTGTCAGTAGTTTAATTAATTGCTAGTTGTTAGTTCACTGTCTGGGTCAATTAATTATTTCTTACTTCACAGTCTGAGTCAATTAGTTATTAGTCACTAGTTCACTGCAAACATAGAGTGAAAAAGTTGCTAAAACATTGGTAGCTTCAGAAAATTGTAATTAAAGTAACAAAAGCAATAAGGCATGAGAGCCACCAAAACTATCTTATATATAAGCAGGCTAAGTAGTATTGAAAGCAAGTACCAGACAGGACAACCCAAAAAGTAGTTTTACAAGTATGTAGTAGTATGGAGGCCAAGTTTATATCTGGAAGACAAATGGTCTGCTTACTCAGTGGTGTGCTGTAAGAACAGTGAATGTGCAGTAAACTTAAAATACCATAACAGTTTAATACCAGACAGCAAAATGAGGAGGAATATAATTGTGGGAAAACAGCAGTAGAAAAGTTAGTCAACAAGTATGACTAGAAATAGTGCAAGAAGAGCAATAGCACATTGTTTTTCTTTTGTAGGTATAAAAGGAACAAATACAGCCTTAAGTGAATTGTTTGACAAGCAGCATTTGAGTGTGTTAGTGCATGTAGCACAGTTTGACAGGCCCCATTCAGTGTGTGTGACAATGCATGTAGCACAGTTTGACAGGCCCCATTCAGTGAGTGTGACAGTGCATGTAGCACAGTTTGTCAGGTACCATTCAGTGAGTGTGACACTGCATGTAGCACAGTTTATCAAGTTCCATTCGGTGTGTGTGCCTCTGCATGTAGTACAGTTTGTCAGGTTCCATTTGGTGAGTGTGACAGTGCATGTAGCACAGTTTGACAAGTACCATTTGCTGAGTGTGACAGTGCATGTAGCACAGTTTGACAGGTCCCATTTGGTGAGTGTGACTCTGCATGAAGCACAGTTTGACAAGTACAATTTGCTGAGTGTGACAGTGCATGTAGCACAGTTTGACAGGTCCCATTTGGTGAGTGTGACACTGCATGCAGCACAGTTTGACAGGTACCATTTGCTGAGTGTGACAGCGCATGTAGCACACTTTGACATGTCCAATTTGGTGAGTGTGACTCTGCATGTAGCACAGTTTGACTGGTCCCATTTGGTGAGTGTGACACTGCAGGTAGCACAGTTTATCAAGTTCCATTCGGTGTGTGTGCCTCTGCATGTAGTACAGTTTGTCAGGTTCCATTTGGTGAGTGCGACACCACATGTAGCACAGTTTGTTAGGTTCCATTTGGAGAGTGTGACTCTTCATGTAGCACAGTTTGTCAGGTTCCATTTGGTGAGTGTGACACCACATGTAGCACAGTTTGTCAGGTTCCATTTGGTGACTGTGGCACTGAGTGTACCACAGTTTGAAAGTGCCACTCATTGAGTGTGACACTGCATGTACCACAGGTTGTCAGGTCCCATTTGGTGAGTGTGACTCTGCATGAAGCACAGTTTGACAGGTCCCATTTGGTGAGTGTGACACTGCTTGTAGCACAGTTTGACAGGTCCTGTTTGGTGAGTTTGATGCTGCATGTAGCACAGTTTGTCAGGTCCTATTTGGTGAGTGTAGCTCTGCATGAAGCACAGTTTGGCAAGTACCATTTGCTGAGTGTGACAGTGCATGTAGCACAGTTTGACAGGTCCCATTTGGTGAGTGTGACTCTGCATGAAGCACAGTTTGACAAGTACCATTTGCTGAGTGTGACAACACATGTAGCACACTTTGACATGTCCAATTTGGTGAGTGTGACTCTGCATGCAGCACAGTTTGACAGGTACTATTTGCAAAGCGGACTTGATAGCAGTAGTCCCCTCCCCTTCATTCAGGTGTTAGGTGGTGCAGTATACTGCAGCAAAGCAAATAGAGCATGAAGCCACACAACAACACTCCTGAGTCTGAATTTATAAGGTTAAAATACTTAGCCAATCAAGGTACTCACATAGGAGTGATCCACAGCAAATAACAAGAAAATGTTGGATACCATTTCTTTCACCAGGGATAAAATAGCAACACAAAATCTGAAGATTTAAACTAGATATAAATTCAGCTTCCTGTCAGGTTCCAGTTAGAAATAGTCTTGACAGCAGAAGTCCTGGCCTTTTTTATGCTACAGGGTAATGCAGCCAAACAAAGATGGCTTTGATACTCCCTGATCTTTGATCTCTATTACTGCTTGTGTGCCCAAGGATCCATTGAAGATTCATTTCTTTTTACCACTTTTGTAAATGATATGAGAAACTGTGGACCTGCAAATTTAATTCAGTACAAAGATGGCACCTCTCTTTTATTTGCCTAGATTGATGGTATTAAGACTAAACTTTAAATCTGTCTAACCAATGTGGATTATAGCTTAGGTATATTAGTGAACATATCTAAGACTAAAGCAATGGTATTCTCTTCATATTTTCTAAAAGTCTCTAAGTCACCGCATTGGATAAAACCTCTCATATTAAACTATTCGGTGTCACTCTTGAGCAGCGTTAGAAGTTTGATGTACATATTAATTCTTCTGTGTGGAACATTCATCAGAAACTAGGATTTCTGTACTCGAAGAAAAGGTAAATGACTGATTCTACCAGAATTATTCTAACAAGATCTCTTGTTCTTCTTGCTGAAAGATAATAGCTCTGCCTCTTAACAAATTGCCCATTTTCTCAACACTTAGATGACAAAGTCTGCCTCTCCATGCTTTTTATTCTCATCATGACCTTTTCTTGAAGTAGCCACAATAGAATTCTCCTAATGTATTAAAATTCTTTAGCTAAAGTGTGTATATTCCAAACAGTATCAATACTGGATATAGCTACTTGTTTACACCCTGTACATCAGGTTAGATCCTCTACCTGTTCACCCTCAGTTATCCTTTCCTGTTATGTCTTTTTGGAGACAGCTTCTTCTCAGCAGTAGTTTTATTTTCTCACTGTTCTTCCCTTCTGTTTGCAGACCATTAGGTCTCCCCTATTGGATTCTATCCCATTTTCTCCTTACTGAAATCCACAAAGATGACAGCCATTTGGGGTGGGGTCAAACAAGTAGGCTTTATGAAGTCTGTGCTCTCATCAGCTTTCTAGCAATGACAGTAATTGTGAAAGTCCCTAGCCCCAACATTGGGTGGGGGCAGGATAGCCACACCACTGCAGGGACTCACAAATCCTCTCCAAGGAAGTGCACTTGAGCATGCACTCACTAGTGAAGGCTACCACCAGGTGGTGGCTTGATGATCTGAAAGTCTGCCTCTAGCATGTCTGGGATTGGGGTTTAGCATAACGGTTAAGGTGTTTACCTCACAGACAAGAGGTACAGCGTTTGATTCTGACTGAGGGGAAATTGGCTAGGCTTAAAATGGCCCACAAAGGCAGCTAGCCTAGTACTTACCTATGAACCTACTGCAACTGTGGCCCCTCTAAGGGGGTGTAGCTGCATGCATCTTACTCTGCCGTACCCTGGCTCTATTTCACAGCATGGTCACATCCATTCTCCAAACCCCCCTCCACACCCAAGCGTCATCTAGCACCCGAGCCTCTAACTGAGCTTGTGTGGTCTGGGCCATAGACAGGACTTCATACTTTTATGCCACCATGCTGGAATCTTCTTCTTCATACTGATAAAAATTCTATTTCATTTACTTACAATGTCTCACAAGGTGACTTTTAGAAAAGCTATGTTTTTGCATCTGTTTACAAAATGGTCATGTAGCTGCATTCAGAGCATCACTTAGTATTTATGTTTCCTAATTATGCCATTTAACCCCGTATATATTAACATACAAATATTCTGTTGTATTTTCGTGTTGATTTAAAATTAGTCTTTTGATGTAGGTAATATCTGAAATGAATATTAATGCAGTTTAATTACTGGATCAATTTTTACTTTATTATTGATGCATTTATCATACTGTGACGGACTATATTTCTTATTGATTATACTGATTGCTGAAAATGGACTCTATTCAGATAAACTTTGCAGTCAACAAATGAAGATAAATAAGTAAATAAACAAATAAACTATCATTCCAGTATGCTTTATACCCTTGAATTCACAGTTTTAATTTAGAGGTGCCATAAATAATGAAGCCAGTGGCATGCCATAACATCATGGGATCAGCTTGGTGAGGTGACACTATCAACTCAGTAGTACATCTCCCTGTGAAACATATGAAGAAACCATCTATGTTTCTGAGGGTGCAAGGAACAAAGCTGGCACAGTCATTATCATCTAATCTCTGTCTGGCAGCTGTCCTCTTGATGCATAATTCCTAGTATGGATTGCATGCAAGTAGGCTAGGTCAAGTACATACTCCACAGCACACTGCCTGCATGTAGAGTGCATGTAGATACATTGCTAATAAACAATATTCAAGAATCACTATGGGACATTATTGATACATGTAGAAGTAGGTATGATTGGGTCTATATTACCACATCGAAAAAGCCATTAACCAAATGGCTTTATAACCAAAAATGCTGATAAAAGAATTGTGCATTGTGAGATCGTGGTACAGTGAAGACTGTAAAATTTGTCCTTTCCTCACTGTAGTACGATCTTCAAGTTGGTAAATATAATTTGCGGGAGGGAGGCAAAAGCGAGTTCTATTATCCACATTTTCGGTTATGAAACTGTTCAATTAATGGCTTTTTCAATGTGGTAATATAGACCCGGCATGATTTCCATTAGTGAATCACTGTAGCAGTGCTTGCATTATGCAAGGAGGAGGCACAGGGTTCCCTAAACAATGACCATTAAACACATGAATATGGTATTGGAGGGTTTTTCTATGGACAAAAGAAACACATTTCCTCAGCTAAAGTGAACAAGATAAAAACACACTTTAATTATATGAAATTATAAAGATGTTAAATCCATTGTTAAAATCAAACAATCAACTTGAGCTCTTTTGTTTTCTTCTGTTGAAAACTTCATCAAATAATCAGTTTAATTCATGAATAAAATATTTAAACCAATTCTCTTATCATATGATCATCCACACCTCTAAAATGGACCAATGAAAACTGACATGTACGTCATTCAAAAAAACACCCATACCCTCCATAAAAATGTAAAGAGGCAAATAAATCACACACCTTCATTAAAACTTCCTGTTCAAAACACTATAAAATTTTTTTTTTATCTCAGTTGAGATTTTAATTTTAAAACGCATGCCAAAGAAAGCATGCCATTTAATCCTGGCCAATAATTTGCTCCAAGACAGAGCTGCCAATACAGCTTTCATTTTTCTAAACACAAAGACCAAGGTCCCCCTCATGGGTTACGGTCAATCTTCCCCAGTATTAAAAATTTAAACTGATGTGATGAACAATCCGATAAATGTTTAAGTAAAGCATTTATATCTTTCCCTTTCCTGATTTCATATAAGTACTCATACACTCTCTCCTTGATTTTCTGTTCAGGCTTCCTGATATAAAAACACCAAGAAGAGTCATATATTGCCGCATAAATAACTCCATCTTTGAATGACATCTTCATTTTATGGCAAGAAGAAGAAGAAGAAAATATTCCATGTTTGATAGAATTCTTGAATCAAAGCACCAGTTTTCTTAGCTTCACTTCTTTTTCTTCTTCTTTCAGCTTTTCCAGGTTAGGGGTCACCACAGCGGATCACCTGTCCGCTCATGACTGGCAGTGGAGTTTTACAGTGTTGAGCTGCCAGCCCGGTGCCCAACCTTCCACAGAAGGCACACACACACACACACACACACACACACACACACACACACACACACACACACACACACACACACACACACATACACACACACACACACACACACACACGCACACCTAGGGCCAATTTAGAGTGTCCAATCCACCTACAGCATGTCTTTGGGATGTGGGAGGAAACCAGAGTACCCGGAGAAAACCCACGCAACCACAGGGAGGACATGCAGACTCCACACAGAAGGCACCCCAGCCAAGGATCGAACCAGAGAATCTCTTGCTGTGAGGCAGCAACACTAATCGCTTCCATGTTTGATGGAATTCTTGAATTAAAGCACCAGTTTTCTTAGCTTCACTTCTTCTTCTTCGTTCGGCTTTTCCCAGTTAGGGGTTGCCACAGCAGATCACCTGTCCGCTCATGATTAGCAGTGGAGTTTTACAGTGTCGAGTTGCCAGCCCGGTGCCCAACCTTCCACAGAAGGCACACACACACACACTCACACCTAGGGCCAATTTAGAGTGTCCAATCCACCTACAGCATGTCTTTGGGATGCGGGAGGAAACCAGAGTACCCGGAGAAAACCCACGCAACCACAGGGAGGACATGCAGACTCCACACAGAAGGCACCCCAGCCGAGGATCGAACCGGAGAACCTCTTGCTGTGAGGTGGCAACGCTAATCACTGCACCATGAATCAGGAACAAATTGCATACTTGGATGTTCTCTTAACCAAAGATATTAGAGGGAGAAGATTTACCTCTAGAATACATAGGAAAACCACTTATTTAAATCATTTCCGAGGCATGGATGATCATATGATAAGAGAATAAGTTTAAATATTTTATTCATGAATGAAACTGATTATCTGATGAAGTTTTCAATAGAAAAAAACACAAAAGCACTTAAGCTGATTTTTTGATTTTAGCAATGGATTTAACATCTTTATAATTTCATATAATTAAAGTGTGTTTTTATCATGTTCACATCAGCTGAGCAACTGTGTTTCTTTTGCATACTTGTTTATTGGCTGTGTGGTTTTCTTTTCTATGGACAACCTGTAACACATTCAACTTTTATGAAGGGGGAATAATGTGCAGTAAATGCTGAAAAGAGGGTAGTGATGGTATTTTCTGACCAAAAACACATTCAACATTGTAGGAGATGGAAGGGGTGCTTCTCGAGAACAAGTAGTCTAACTTGAATGTCAAGTATGGGGGTGTCACTACATAAAAAGCAGTAAAAAATACATGAGATATGGGAGTACCCTATGTGTACCTGTTCATGCACCTAGCACTGGGAGGATGTACTTCTTATGCATGTGTGTAATAATAACCTCACTGTATGTTCTGATTGGAAAGGCTGGTTGGAAAGCTTAGCAGAAGCTACAACTTCATCATACATGAAGAATTGAATTGCTTTTCTTCCCATATGTGGTGAGGTCATGGTTGATTGAAATTGGATAGCAAAATTGCATTATGTAGATTTTTCTTATGGTTGTGAATTTTACCCACTGAAATAAACCTTGCAGATCCCACACTGTCATTACTGACTTTACCATGCTCAGTCTACCAAAGGTGACAAGTGTCAAAATACACACCCCAGAAACTGAGTGAATTTACGACTTCATGCATTGCATGGATTCACCAAATGCATCAAATCAATATAAACTACTTCTTAGAATAGTTTTGCAGGGAGCAAGCTCCCCAGATACCCACATCGGAAATTTTACCCTCACACCTTGAACTTATATTTTACAGCTGCAGCTTTGACCAGACACTGGCAAGAAAGAACTATATATTTACTTTAATCCAAGCTTATGTGGCCTTGGAACTCTGTTGGGTGCAGGAGGTCTTGTCCCCACTCCCATCCTACACACATATACATAAACAATGTATGTTTGCAGTTCTCCAAGTTCAGTATGTTTCAGCTAGTTTGTTTTTTTTTTTTTTGGTTTTGAAAGCTCATCTAAAAGCTTTGATATTTAAATGTGGCAATGTTTGTGAAGCATAATTTAAACTTTTGTTCATTGACTAGTAATTATATATTTCAACTATGAAATGAGTCCAATAAACATAAGGTGTTTAGAATCTAGACTGCAACTGCGTCTGCACCGTTTCTGCTGTTGTTATACTAATGTGATTTATTGCAAGTTTCGTGTGATTAATATTTCAAGCAATGTCTCTGAAAACAAATCAAATACTTCATACCTACCACTCATACCGCATACTTATTATGCCTATTGTTATATCTGACATTAGCAGCATTATCCATTTGTGACCTAAATCCATGCCTGGGATTAATGTTTATCTTTTCTCACTCAGGACCCTACATTTCAGTTCCATCTTTAGCCGGTGATGCTGAAGAGATGCAACAAAACATCAGCAGATTGAATGATGAGGTAAGAAGAGAGCTCATGCTTTTATTACTGTGTAGATAAATGGTACTCTGGCATAGCATGAGATCCGCCACATGATCTGAAAGTCTCAAATACTGACCAGAGTAAATACAACCATTTCACAAAGGACACTATCCTACAAAATCTACACGTTAGATTATTAGTATTTATAAATTCATAGCCGTACTATGAAATGCAAACATTTAGTTTACCCAGTGTGTGTGGTCTTTGGCTATTTGTATGGCATACATCATTAGTGTTTTCTGTTGTGTATGCAATGATTAAATAATAATTATAGCATATTACAAATTATGCAGAACTATTCATTAGACTGACATTCTGTACACAAAACATATGTAAAACATAAAATAATGAGTAAAACTTTAAAGCTGACAAAATGGCAAAAAACACAAAACTAAATCTAAGCTCACTGGATTTAAATGTGGCAAATACTTGGAAAATGTCCGATACTTGTGACATTCCAATGGCAGCAAGGAGGAAAAAGTCCAGCAAACCACAAAGCATCCCATTGCACTTAAATGACCACAGTCAATCTGCCAGCCATTATAATCACCCTCTGTCCAACAACTTGGTGTCCACAAATGAAGTGAAAATAGCCCCAAGAGGCTAAACTGAAGTCCCAGTGTATAAAAAATATTCACACAGGCACGTAGCAATAAATATCTCCTCTCTTTATTTTATACAAACATGAACAGTCTCAGGTTAAGCGCTTTCATCTACAGATGTAGATTTCATCAGAACCACTTACACCCTTGTTAACTCCCTTTTTATACAATATTCAAATCATCAATCAGCATTTCTTTATTAAAACAACACATACTTAACTTAATATAGTGAATTCATTAACATTTAAAGTGCACTGTGCTAGATTCCCTAAAACTACCTATCTATTAATGTAACTATTTTAAAAAGACATGTATATGCTTAAAAAATGTGTTTAAAAATACTTTAAAACCTCATATTTATATACATTTTATAACTTCCATTAATGTATATTATTAATATAAAACTGTTTGTGCTTGATTCACATCTTAATTAATGCTGTTTTAATACTTTTATATACAATAACAAAAAATTCCTAAATAAAAACACCCTATTACCTTTCTAGCAAAGGTTTTATAGAGATATATTCATTTAAACCAGGATGTTCCGATGCATTTAATATAATTTGCCAACGTGTCTCCTTTTCTAATAATTTCTCCTTCACATTACCACCCCTTGGATTCACCTGAATCTGTTCAAGTATCCCAAACTCGAACTTCCTACAATTTTTATTTGCTTCACAATGTCTCCAAAGGGCATTGTTCATATCTTGCCTCTTCATTCTATAGTAATGTTCATAAATTCTGTTTTTTAAACATCTAGATGTCATCCCCACATAATAACAAGAGCATGTTGAACATTTAGCTAAATATATCACATTCTTAGTTCTACAATTCCCCTTGCATAACTTTACTTTTGTTTTCTGGTCATTATCTAATATTATACCATGATCCCCCCAAAACGTGCACGCTGATTGGCCAGCGTGCCCGTTGTAAATCGAGTTATACTAATGGAAAAAGGTCCGGTCGCCCGGACTTTTTTCCATTAGTATAACTCGTTTTTTTTAAACACTGTCTCGCTATGTTAAATGGGTTTAACATAGCGAGACAGCTTTAAAATAAGCAACGGAGATCTCCGTTGCTTATTTTAAAGCTGTCTCGCTATGTTAAACCCATTTAACATAGCGAGGCAGTGTTTAAAAGCAACGGAGAAAGCAAGATCTCCGTTGCTTTTAGTGTCTCGCTATGTTAAATGAGTTTAACATAGCGAGACAGTTAAAATAAGCAAAGGAGATGTCCGTTGTTTATTTTAAAACTGTCTCGCTATGTTTAATTCACTTAACATAGCGAGACAAAAAGCAACGGAGATCTTGCTTTCTCCGTTGCTTTTGCCCACAGCTCTGATGTACTGCGCAGGCGCGCAGTACATCAGAACTGCCGCGGATGCCAGACATCTGCGGAAGGGCAGTAAACAGGCATTATACTATGCCATTATTTAAGAAAAGTAACAGTTTCTTTTCTTAAATAATGTCATGGTATAATAGCAATAACCCACTTCTGGGTGTGGGTAATGCTAAATTTACCCACGGTTGGCTTTGTTTGGTCCCTCGGGCTTCGCCCTCGGGACCAAACCACGCCAACCGTGGGTAAATTTAGCATTACCCACACCCAGGCGTGGGTTATTGCTATATTAATTCACTAGCCATCAAGATATACTGACACTGATTGCAACTACCACATTTTGTCGTACCACTCTCAGTTTTTTCTACTTTGTTCATCATTTTGCTTAGTCTACTCTTTATGTTCATTCCATTCCTATATACAAATGTTGGGCTAGGACCTACTATCTTATATATATCCTTATCCGTTCCAAGAATGTTCCAATTTTTTGCAATTATGTCTCTAAATTTATTAACTGATGGAGCATATTGTAACACACAAGCCCTCCTATATTCATTGTTTCTGTTCTTAGTATTACCTACACTGTCCTTACTCCCCAGTATAGGCTTATATCTTTTTCCCCACTCTTGCTTTACATATTCAACTGTATCAGCCACCATTCGTCCAGGATACCCCCTGTCAATAAACATTTTAGCTATGTAATTTAACTCAACTAGTACATCCTCATAACATGATGTCATCCTGGCGGCTCTAATACATTGTCCTTTTATAATACTTTTCTTCTGATACTGGGGATGGCAGCTGTTGTACTCTAAATAGTCATTACTAAAGGTGTCCTTCCTATACAGGTTAGATTTGAACATCTTATTCTCTATAGTAACCTTTGTATCTAGATATGATAGACTTTTTTTATTCATACTTACAGTAAACCTTAAATAATCATCCCTACTGTTAAGATGATTCATAAAATTCTCCAATAATTCTTCAGTACCATTCCATATTAAAAACACATTGTCTAAAAACCTGTAATAACATCTTATATTGCTAATCCACCCAGTTTTAAAGATGTGTTCCTCTTCCCAATTCAATAAAAATAAATTAGCAAACATGGGGGCACACGCTGCCCCCATGGCCACTCCTTTGTTTTGCCTATAATATTCTCCTTGAAACATAATAAAATTATTTCTCAAAACAACTTCCATAAAAACCATGAGGACACTTATTTTCTCCCATGATAGTTTACTGTATTTGTTCATACTTTCTTGAAATCTAATAAGTCCCTCATTCTGAGGTATACTTGAAAATAAGTCGACCACATCTATTGTTACTAATAAACATTCATCTGTGATGAAGTCATTTTCTAGTCTAGAAAGAAAATCCCATGAATCCTTTACTATGTGTGGGATGTGTGAATAAATATTTTTTAGCCATCCATCCACTACTTTTCCCATTTCAAAAGTTTTTGAGTTGCTTCCCGAAATAATAGGTCTAAAGGGTGGTTCTTGAATATTTTTATGGACCTTGGGAATGCCTACTATTGTTCCTATAATGGGATGCTCCATCTTCACATAATTGTACATGTCCGTATCTATTCTGTTGTCTATTAATAGGTCCTCTATTATTAAATTAATTTTGTGATACGCTATATTGACTTCATTTAAGGAGGCAGCAATATAATTCCCTGAATTAAGTAGTATATTTGTAATTTTGTTATTATAATCTTCAGTATTGTATATTACTACCCCCCCACCCTTATCGGGTTTCATAATTCTTATTTTCCTATTATTTTGCAATTCATTCAGTATCTTTATTTCATTCTTGGTAAGATTTGTAATGTGAGATTTATTTGTTGCAAAATCAGCGTATAATTCCTTTATAACCATCCTTTCGAATGTGGCTAGTGTGTTATTTAAAGGGGGTGTGAATTTACTGGGTTTCCTATATCCATCTAAACTTAACATCTCCTTCCCTTTGAAGTATACCGCAAGGTTTAGTTTTCTTAAATATTTTTTGAAGTCAACCACATAGTCCACCAAGTTACCCCTATTATTTGGTATAAATTTCATACCCTTTGAGAGCAACTTGAACATGTCAGTACTAACTTCTAAACTGGTATAATTATAAATACTATGGTGTCCACAAATGCAAAAACACACCCCTCAACTTTCCAAAGAGCTTCAGTGAACAAAATCTGGAACCAGTCCAGAAGATCACACACACAGTTGCTCACTGCCCAGTAACTTGGTATCCACTGAAGAAAATGAAAGCCACGCTTCTCAACTCCTTAGCTCTCCAAGGTGTGGCCCCAAGCATCACATGATTTAACAACCCATAAGGAGCCACCGCATCCTCAAACCACTCCACAGTACCACACATCAAAACAAAAGTGCCAAGTCACCACAATACTAGTTCAGAAAATGCCACAAAGTCTGAACAAATTCCAAAACAAATCTTATAAGACCTTATTAAATCTTAAGACTCACAAAACAGTACCACACATCAAAACAAAAGTGCCAAGTCACCACAATACTAATTCACAAAATGCCACAAAGTCTGAACAAATTCCAAAACAAATCTTATAAGACCTAATTAAATCTTAAGACTCACAAAATTCAAATTGCACAGAATCTGAGAACAGAATAACATGGAAAAAGAAGCAAGGTTTGTCTGTACGCAGCCAAATGCCATTGTCTTTGAAAATGTGCAGTGCTTACCTTCAAAGTCCAATGTGATAATTTTTTAGCAGTTTCTATTCTTTCTTCCAAAAAAGGTACTTCTCAGCCTTACTTTGAAACATGCTGCAATTTTGTTTCATCATAGGTGCTTTATTTATTTGTTAATTAGGTGAGTAGTTTAGTCCAAAAGACTCTAGTCAGCCATAGCCCATACCAGTTTTAGACCATACAGAAATAATCTAAAATGTCATATTTTATACATTGTAACAAGTCAGCAATGTAATAAGTAATGTATCAGTTTCCATAACAGACAGCTGCAAATAGTATAGATACATACCTACCAGAAGTAAACTGTACAGCAGAATCCCTAGGTAGAAGCAATAAAAGTAAATATTTATATTTTAAACTCATTAATAGGAAATGAAAAAAAGCAGCAAAAGGTATGCAGTAAATGAATACATCAGCATTAAGGATTACCTATGCAAAATGTTTGTGCAAGCAAATGAGTCAAAACTATGTGAGTTAAAAGCAAAGATTGTCATTAAAAAGAATCCATCTGTAAAACAGAAATACTAAGCTTAGAAATGGGTCTCTTAAGTACTAGTGGATATTAAAATCTTGGCTTGGCAGCAAACAATCAAAAGAAGGAGAGGTTGGAGTTATCCTGGAGACCTCATGATAGTGAGGGATGGGGATACAGGAGGAGGACAGTTAATAAGCAGCGAGTTCTAGTACATTTAATAGCAAGAGACAGAGAGGGAAAAAACAAAGACTAAAGTAAAGAATAAAGTGGATTGCTTTCTTTCATCATGAACAAGACAGTAATAAAACTATGCAATGAAAATGTTTTCTGTGTCAGGTGTACTTGGGGTTTGATCATCTTTCCAGCAGTCTTCAGAATACAAAAAATGACACCATGAACATGGTGTAGGAAGGCCACAGTACTTTATATCTAAATTATCTTGACTTCAGAAAATGTACAGAGGCCTACATAATGTTTTTATCTTCACTATACTATATACTGTAGGTATATTACCTGCTAACACACATGTAAGGTACCTAGTTTATACTACAAACTTTAATAAAACTGCTGAATGCTAGAAAAATTATTTATTTAATTTAACATTTTTTAACCAGGAAAGTCCAACTAGGACAGAGCCTATTTTCAGTGGAGGCCAAGGAGAAACACTCCAGACGTATGTCTTTGGAATGTGGGAGGAAACCAAAGTAGCCAGAGGAAACCCACATGAATGCAGGGAGGACATGTAGATGCCACACAGAAGGCATCCCAGCTGAGAATCAAACCAGAGAATCTCTTGCTGTGAGGCGACAACGTCAACCACTGCACCACCCAAAATGCCCTCAAAATACTTCACTGTTAAGTAAAATCACATGTCTTGAGATAAGGCGCTTAAATATCATCGAATACACATTGCGGTGGTGGTGCTGCGGTAGCATTGTCACCTCACAGTAAGACGTTGTCCTGTTCGATTCTCAGCTAGAGCGTCTTCTGTGTGGAGACATGCATGAATGGGCATACCTTTGTTGAAGGTTGTGTGTCAGGGCTGGCAACTCGCCACGTAAAAGTCTACTGCCAATCATTAGTGGACCGGAGTTCCGCTGTGGTGACCCCTAACCGGGAAAAGCTGAAAGACAACAACACCGAAGGTAAGATTACCTTTACTGAGTAAGCTTTTCCCGGCACTGTAGTAACATAGCTTCACGTCTGTCTGTGTACCTGACCGACTACAACTGACTTAGGATGTTCTGCTTGTTAAGTACAGCAAACAACAGATGTTGCTGTATTCGAGAGGAGCTAAAGATATTTTCATGTTAATAATCCTTTGTTCTAGCTTACTAGTAGAATGGTGCAGAACACTTGCAACAGTGGAAGGAACTGCAGGAGGTAGCTTCTATAAAGAGTATATGAACAGTCAAATGAGTTAAAAACAAGTTTTTATATTTATGATGCCCTAAAATGATCTCTCTTTTGGTTAATTGTTTAGCTGTGTTGCATATTCTCCCATGTATCATATCTCCCATATATCATATCCTGGTCAGATTCTGATTAATCAGCTCTTTCTCAAAACGTATTAGTTTCCATAGTACTTGGTAGTAGACAGTATGTTCTTCTCCCATGATTAGTTCCAAGACCCTGCTCTGTTTCCTCATATTGGTTTTCAGACTTTATTTCATTTTTCCACATCCACTTCTTGACTTTGTCTATTTTGAACTATAATATCCTCAGTCTAAATTACCTTGGTTGTTTTATACTATATATTTTATAATCCCCAAAGATTTAGAAATTATTTTTTTCAGTATACCACAGAAAGTTAAGGCCATGAGGTAATACCTCTCAACTGTACAGATTTTCGTCTCATATATTTGATCCATTTTTCATAAAATTGTGTTTTTCTGGCAAATTAGTGGCAAATCATTAAAGACTGAAGTTAGAAAATAATGGCAGACATTTGGGTTTCAAAGTTCGTACCCTTCAGAAAATTCATGGTAATGAAAAACCTGTTATTCTATCAATTTTCTAAGTTTGTAAGAGCAATATTTAAAAATTGTCCCTATTTTTGGTCCTTTATCCCACTTTTTTATGGCTTTGTCCAGATTTCTTGCTCAAAGAGGTTGAGCGGTGCTACATGTAGCTGTTTCATACTGTAGTGCAGGGTTTGATTCCCTCTTTGTCCCTTAGTTATCTGTGTGGCTTAGTAAATTGTTTAACCAAAGAGTGTTCCCAGACTGCCACTGTAAAAACTGCATTGACATTTAGTGGACTTATGCATTTTTAGATAATGAAACATGTGACCAGAATTGCTTACATATTTGCAGGTGACATAACTACTGCCTTGTACATATTTTCTTATAATACATTCCTTTCACGCTATAAAGAATACACCTTTTCAATAGTAAGTGTTGTCAAATAGTGGTCTTTGAATTTTAAGAAACTGACAGTTGATATATATATATATATATATATATATATATATATATATATATATATATATGGATCTAGGACACATGCTTGACTACCATGTGTCCGAATCACTAAACATCGAACACATATACACGAAAGCGCTTAAAACCGAAAAGTGCTTCCGTGCTTGTGTGCCTGTTTCGTAGATTGGACTACAGTGCGGGTAAGGGAAAATTCCCTTTTCCCTACTGTAGTGCAATCTTGGAATGAGAATATTAAAGTAGGGGGGCTGTGGGGGTGCAAGGGGCAAAGCCCCCCCTGCAGAAACGTAGATTTGTTTCTTTTTTTTTTTGAAGTACACATACACGGAAGTGCTTTTCGGTTTTAAGTGCTTTCGTGTATGTGTGTTCGATGTTTAGTGATTCGGTCACATGGTAGTCGAGCATGTGTCCTAGATCCATCCATATATATATATATATATATATATATATATATATATATATATATATGTATAGTTAAATGTGATGATATGTTTACACAACTGGACACTTTCAAACAGTGACAGCATTTCAGAAATGCTTTATGAATTTTAATTTTTGTTAGTTCATTGGAATACTAAATGTGCCTTTGTGATATGCAGAATGTCACGTATCATATACAAAATGATTTTTTACAGTTTGCAAAAATACATTTGTGGCTCTACTGATGCAGTTTGCTTTCTACGTTAGGAAAGGCCTTTGGGAACTATTATTCTCTATTCCCAAATAGCCACACCATTACAAAAAATGAAAGCATTGCTGATTTTCACTTTACTGATTATCTGCATATAACAGGCTGGATAGCTTGGTCAGTAAACCATAAAACTTTTAATCTCAGGGCCATGGGTTTGAGCCCTCTGTTAAGTGAGTCCTTTTTGTCTGGCAGTAAATGCAAAGGATTAAATCTCTGACCTGATAATGAGCTGCTTCCTGTGCCAAGGATACAAGGTTTGAATCTTTCCACCTTCATTTTCCTGCTGTGTGAACTTAAGCAAGTCACTTAACCAGACAGTGCTTTGGGGCAATTGTGAATATGGGCTAAGCAACTGTGTGCCCTGGAACTGCCTATAAACCCATAAGATATTTTCACAACAATAACTTGCCTGTTTAGTATTTGGAGTTAATAAAAATCAGTGACTTTAATAACTTATTTCAAGTTACTCCTTTTTGCTTCATAACTGCCCTCAGGTTTCTTGGCACATCCTTCTGTAGGCCACTCCCTATGCTGTATAATAATATCCATTTTTAACCAGGTAGACCCACTGGACAAAGAGTCCTTTTTCTTGTGGAACTTTTGGAGAAATGGTAAGCAAACAAGGGCTGATGGACTCAAACCCTTCACCACAGGAACTAAAGTTCACAGCATTAACCCTATGCATCAACTACCATATCTTATTCTTTTAGGCCAGTCCCATATCTTCCCTCTCAGCCTGTCACTGTAGCTCCCCATTGGTCTCCCTTGGCCTCTTTGACCCATATCCAAAACTTACCTTTGAGCATATCCTCCCACATCCCCAGCTAATTAGATCCACATCCAAGCACCTTGGGCTAATGGCCAAGACACATGCCCATGTGACTCATATCCTGCTAGCCCACTAACTTCTGTGGGGCAACTTTTCAGCTTCACTGTCACCACTAGGTAGATTATTTTATCTCCACTGTAAACAGTTAGAGACAATGTTACTATCACCCCCTTCATTAAACTTGCTTGTTCGAAGAAGGGTGTCCAAAGAATAATAAAAGCAAATTAACAGTACTTTATACATTTTGTAGCTTGATGATCAATGAATGGTTGAAAAGGCAATCACCAGCATAAAGAAAGAGAATGACAGCTGGGATTGGAAACACCGCAGCCTGCAGCAGTCAGCATGAAGGATATTAGGGCTGGCAAAGACAATAAAACTGGCATGATCATTTAGCCTCTAGAGATTCACTTTACAATGTTTTTTTCATTCAGCTTTCTGGAGAGCTTATGTTGTAATCTCTGGCTTTTGCTAGGTTTGCATATGCTGACAGTGATAATTAGAAGAGACCATTTGAATACTTTTATTCTGTTCTACTAAAAAAAAAAATTAAATACAAATTCTTCCTTTAAGAATTTTTTTTTTAATATCAACAAGACAGACAGGCACTATCCCTTACAACTTTTTAAAATCACTGCCTCAGTATCTAATTGCTTTTCCTATTGGTCTGTTTTGACCTTGAGCTCCAAGAAATCATGTTTTCATTGGATCTTTAAGTGAGCCAATGTTTGAGCAGAACCTGGTGCCTTCTAAGGTCATTTTGGAACAATAGAACAAGCACACTTTCTGAGCTTAAACTCAGGGAGCTCCACCAAATGCTGAGTGGTTGAAAGGTATGCTAACTCTGCATCAGTAGCTGAGGGGATACTCCCATTCTCTTATACATCTGTGCATAAAATAAACATACCAAAGAGTACTGGACCTAGGGCATATCCCCAGGTTAATCCACTAATCGCTTCCTTAATTACTGACATTGTTACTCTCTCTACAACAAGGGCTGGAAGTTGGCAAAATGGTTAAGGTGTTTACGTTGCATACACAAAATAAGAGGGTGATTCTCACTTTTGAGAAGCATGGCTAAGCTTAGAAAGCCCCCCTGGGATCATTAGCCTAGTAATCACATATGAGCCATCCTCCGCAGATTACCTTCTGTATCTTACTATTCATCCATGTAACTGTCCAGTTTTTCAGCCTTGGTCCTACCCCTTATCCCTTTAGTTTCAGCCTCCTGTAGGACTGAGTCATACACCTAGCAGAACCCCAGATAGACTGCATCTATGAGAACCATCTGTCAAGCTCTTATGTAGCTCATTCATATAATTGGATTTGATATGACTGACTGATCATTTTGGCCATGAACCCTTTTTCGTTCTGGTCCTGGAGACAGCTGTCCTCTAGCAATGTTGCCAGATTTCCCCTCAGAATCAGCTAAACAGGCTTGTACTTCCAGGGATTTTTTTCTGCCCCCCCCCCCCCAAGAATGATACAATTAATGGCCTCTGGTCCTTTGACATTTCTGCACTAATCAATGATCTGTTTGAAGATCTTTGTCAGGGGAGGTCTGTCAAGTCATTGGTTAGATTTCTAAGGACTCTGGAAGGCACCCCATATGATTTTTGTGCTTTATCCTCCTTAAGATCACCTGATTCCCTCTCAGCTTTCTCTCTTTATTGTGGTATCTGTCTTCTATTCTCTCCATTATGCCATGTCTGTGTCCTAGCATGACACCATCCCCTTACTTTCCTGTGTGAAAAATGAAAGAAAATGTTCACTCTCTACCCATAAACCAAAATGAAAAAAATGCCAAAACAGGTACCAAATAAACTCCAAATCAACATCAGCGGCACCCTGGATACCAAAACAAAACCAATAGGTCCAAGCAGTAAAAGTTTATTAAGAATGACACCACATAAATGCACTTTAAACAGAAATATGTTTCCATCTCCTACTTCCTCAGATGTGGACTGACAGGCTAGCAAATCTCTTCACTCTCTACCCATGCTTCTCCCAGTCTTTTGTGTTCTCCCTATAACTTTTGCTCCTTTTGGCCAGTTCTGTCCACCCCCTTTCTTCTTTTTGCTGCGTTCCCAAAAAAAAAAAGACATTGCTTCCTTCTTTTTTGCAAATACCTTTATTGAGCTATCACATATGACATAGGCAAATTTACATTCATATAAAAGTAATCACACTATAATTAACATAAACATTTTACTTCACATATATTGCTATGTACCATATAACATAAGCAACATTACATAAATTATTCAATTCCTGCTTTTTTTTTAACAAGAAACATCTTTATTAAACCATCACTTACTACACAGGCAATCATACATTTATACAGATGAAAACAAACCACACCGACACAATCCTAGTCGCAAGCATTTTACATCACAAGCCATACTAACACTCTCCCAGTTGCAAACATTATACATCACTTATAATCTACCCAATCTTTTTCAGTTGAACTTTACATAGTTTATTTATGTCCTGCTGCCTTTTAAACCTCATTCCTCCCTTGTATGTATTGTTCTCACAATTCACATTTTTTCCTATGTAGTTTGCTCCTACCTTTTTCTAAAGATCTCAATTCCAGTTGTTTTATCTCTGTTACAATATCACTACTTCTAGTGTAGCTGTTTAGATTTTGATTTCCATTTTCTAGTAATTGCTTTTTTGGCAGCCACCATTATTAGACACAGCAAAGCCTTCCCATGCATAGGCAATTCCAATTCTGTATCAAAGTACAGAAAAATAATCTCCCTCATCAGGCCAATCTGCCCACCTAGCATCTCTGACAGTGCATCCCACAGAGAATTTTTAAAGTCCACCAATTCACTGCACTCCCAGAAAATATGTTCCCAATGACCTCTTTCTTCCCCTTCACACCTCTAACCTTTTTTATCCTTTCTGCTAACACCTTCCATCATTTGCCTTTGCTGCCTTTACCATCTTTATTGCATTTTTCTAGCTACCTCACGTCCCCTACCTTTCACTCTGTATGAACACCCTATCTTTTGCCTAATTGCTTTCCTCAGATTACCAGGTAGTCACACTGGGCCTCTTCTCTTTTAGTTGTTTGCCTCTTCCTCAGTCCCGTGTCCATAGCCTTAAGAAAACTACCCCAAACACATCTCCATAGTTTGTTTGCTCCCAGTTTCCTAACACTTTTTGACTATCTCCTCAACAAAGTATAATTGACTTGTCTAAAATCTGATAACATCATCTTTATCTTTTTTGTTTTTCTCCTTCCCCCTCTACTATAAATCACACAGCGCCATGATCAGTGCTTGTTAATGGTGCCTTAACCAAGATGTCTGTGTTAGCCTCTGCACTGGTTAGAACCACATCCTGTATTCTAGCCTTTCTTATACTGTCCTGCACAAACATCATTGTCCAAGACCTCAGTCAGTTCCCTCACCCTCTCTACATGGGAGCTGGCAATCTCCTAGTCTCCTCCTGGGAGACTCAGATCCCACATGAATATATAATTTTGAATTTTCTCTAGTGTGTTGGGTGTTTATTACTACTAACATTATTGTGCATATTATGTTTTCTAAACTCACTGCTAAAGATTCATGTCAACAATCTTTCATATCATAGGGCAAGCTCTTACCCTTCTTGCTGCACCAATGGACAAGAAATGGAGTCAACAGTCTCACTTGTAATACCAGTACATGTTCACCCTTTAATGCAATGTCGTACTGTAAGGCCCGCAATATCAGCTACTTAAGCAAGTGACCTGCCCTGATGAAAATGGCACTGTTGCTCAGTTGTTCGACAACAAAGTCATCAATGAGTTATTTAGTTCTTTTCTTCCTGGAACCATAGCATCCCTGATGAGCATTAGCTCAAAAATGTAATGTGTCTTCAGTAGCATAACCGTTGTATGATCATGAGAAAACAAACTGTCTAACACTAAAATAGGCTTCTATGTCACTTTTCCCCTACTCATCTGTGTAGAGCTGAATACTGTGACTCCCTAACCTCTTCGATTTTTAAAGCAATATTTTGTTGTATTGTTGTAAACCGGTTTGCCACATCTTTAAATGTACCTTTATTTACACCCAAATATACATTTTCCTCTGCGGTCCAACCCTGGCACCACTGTGATCTCTCATTCAAGTTTTTTTTAGAAAAACAGCTTTACATGCAAAGATTAAATGTCCTGAGAGCTATTCCATTTCTCTTACCTCAGTCTTGTTCTACTGTAGTACCTTTCTGTTATCTCAGATGAACCATTAACCTTTTATATAGACAGCTTGAAAACCCCATTTTTGATACCAGCACTGATTTCCATGAAGTCTTGACTTCAGCGTAGTCATCTGGATTATCACTGCTGAGTGAGCCCTCAAAGACCTCACACAAATCCTGAAATACAACCATTCCTTTGTGCAGCTATTGCCAGGTCTTATCTAAGAACTAGAAAGAATTTAAGCACATTCCCAGGGTAGCCCACTTCCAAGACTCCAGCTTCTGCTCTGAACTTTTCAAATAGAGCATAGCTCACTTCACCTTATCCACTTACAACTCCTGCTGCATTACAGTGGTTAGTAATAGCCACTTAACCTTATCCACGTATGACTCCTGCTGCATTACAGTGGTTAGTAATAGCCACTTCACCTTATCCACGTACGACTCCTGCTGCACTACAGTGGTTAGTAATAGCCACTTCACCTTATCCACGTACAACTCCTGCTGCACTACAGTGGTTAGTAATAGCCACTTCACCTTACCCACGTACGACTCCTGCTGCACTACAGTGGTTAGTAATAGCCACTTCTCCTTACCCACGTACGACTCCTGCTGCATTACAGTGGTTAGTAATAGCCACTTCTCCTTACCCACGTACGACTCCTGCTGCATTACAGTGGTTAGTAATAGCCACTTCACCTTACCCACTTACGACTCCTGCTGCATTACAGTGGTTAGTAATAGCCACTTCTCCTTACCCACGTACGACTCCTGCTGCACTACAGTGGTTAGTAATAGCCACTTCACCTTATCCACGTATGACTCCTGCTGCACTACAGTGGTTAGTAATAGCCACTTCTCCTCTTTTTCACATGGAAAAAGTCTGAAGATCGAGTCAGTATCCATTTCCCAAAAAATGTGCACCCTTTTCTTTCTCCATCACTGACACTACAGGTAACACATATATATTTTTTTCAGTTATACTGCCATTAACTTTTGCCCCATCCACAAAGGAGAAATTCTGCATGACTCAAAACTTCACTGTGTTCTTTTTTGGATCCAAAGCTTAAACAGAAGCATGACAGTGACCATATGGGGGCATCAGGAGAAGGCCTGCTATCCTACCAGCTGCCTTTTCTGTTACCATTCTTTGAAGAGACACTCTTGGCTCCATACTGATTTCAAACTTGCACAACACTTATACAGGTTATCTACTGTTGCAGCTAATGGAGAAGCCTAAAGAAAGCTGTTTACCAGTACTTTTCCATAGTTTCCTGTCTCATTCTACACAAGTACTCAGGGATTTGAATGATACTTAACAGAGTGGCCTAATCTGCACAGTCTTCCCTTTCTCCCTGCATTACACATACCGCCTTCGCAAATGTTTTATTTACAGTTTATCTAGTGTCTTTGACAACCCCTTGGTCCTTCCATTCCCTGTTGCCACCTTTACCTTTACAGCCAAACTGTAAATTCATTTCTGATAACTAATAACAGTAAAGGGTAACATGGGATCTTATTTATTAACAGAGATATAAAATAACTAAAAGTGATACACTGAAAATCAACACAACTCTTTTTGTATTTGTTTTTCTCTCCCTAGTGCTACAAGGGCCACAGTCACATCCTTTACTATAGGGGCAGAGTATTCCAAATATTTCATGCTTGCCTCTTCTTCCACTTATGCAACTTTATTAATGCTCCCTGTCAAACTTCTTCTTGTAGGAATGCAAAATGTGGCCCCTAGTTGTTCTATCTCCCTCTCTAAAACACTTCCTTTTTATTAGCAACACTGCTATATGTGGACCTCATCAACCCAGTCACACTTTACCAATCAAGCAGAGTGCTGCTTCTACCACAAGCAATGGTCACCAAATTGGTATGCAGTAGCCTCAAGGCAACCACAGTGTTCTAATACTCACAGTAACACCCTTATCACAGTTGACTCAATAGTACACACATGGATATACCTCTGATCTGGCAGAGCAAAGAGAAGGTTATGGTCAGCTGTCTCTCAGGTATCAGAATTTGTAATGTCACCAAGGCTAATAGAACCCTTACCCCTCCGCCCAGGTATGCATACTACCTAGTCAATGCAAATGAGGGTGTGAGTGTCCTTCACCACTCCATTTGGGAAGATATGAAGAGGCACATCACTTACCTCTCCTTGTATAAGTTTAGAAAGTAGTTAGTCTTCGGTAATGGCCTGCCATCACCATGAATGATGCTGCAATGCAAGCATAAATAATTGACTTTAACCATTGTCTCAGTAATTGTTTTCATTCTAAGAAGGTTATATGTGTCAGCTTATAAGAACATGGTAGGCAGTCCTTTCTGCTTCATTACAGATTGGCTTGCACTTCTCCATCTCCCCTCAGAGATTTTGCATTTTGGTTAGGACACTATCATTCCCTCGGTTGTGCTCATTTTAGGAAGATTTAGTCTCCTAAGCCTACTAATCCACTACATTCCAGTCAAGTTAATATTTATTTAAATTTGTTAACCAAAGTGGAGTGTTGATCTACCTGGATCATTATCAGGATCACCCAAAACGAGATATAATAGTGTTGTCATACATTAGTTAAAGCATAAAACTGTTATGTATTTATTAAAATACCTGTTTGCTAGAAAATCATCGAGTGAGTGTTCAGATACTAGAGGCTGGAGAAACAGATTAAATATATACATACAGTATTTACTAACATTAATGTGGCACTACTCAGTGCTAGCTAGAAACCTAAACAGAGTTACCTCTCCTAGAAGTCTTTATGACCCTTGAAAAGCAAAAACATTCACATAGTTATGGAAAACTGGTTGAAGTCCAGTGACAACACTCCTATGTCTAGGTTTAATACCTTCCACTCATTTAGAATTCCACTGTGGGTTGCTATGATACGACTGGAGAAGCATCCTTTTTTGCTCGCAACCCTATCACCTCACAAATAACTAAATATGTAAACTAGAAATCCTGCATATCCTTGTATCTTTAGGCAAGTCCATGTATGACATCATTGCGAATTTCAAACTGCCTCCATAACCCCTGCAGTCCATGACATCTACTTTACCAAACTACATTCTTTAACTGTCAAATCTAACTCCGTTTTTCCAGGAGATTACAATTACCATTCCATAAACTGTCTAACGTACACTATGAGCAACAAATATGCACAATGCTTCCTGGACTCTGCCAATACAAGTTCTCTTAAACAGATAGCACCGACTCCTACCAGATGTTCAAATGTACTTGGTTTTGTTTTTGCAAATATGTCTCTATCAGGCTCCATACCTGCTATTAACCAGTCACTAGTCAAATCAGGCCACTGTGTTATATTTGTTTTAGCTAGTTAGTTTTAATTTGTTAACCAGGTTATAAAACTGATGCATCTGAGCATTTTGAAGTTCAACCTTAAGGCAAAGAAATGCCACAGTAGCATATAAAACTGAGCACAGAGTTGCAGTAAGTAATGTGCAACAAATTATTGCAGTCTGTTTAGATTTTATGAGAACAACTGTGGATCAAATAAAGTATATTGCAGTCATCTTAGAATCAAATATTACATGTGACAGTTTTCTATGTACAACACGTATTTACAGTGGTTTTATCATCAATAATGGGAGGAGAAATGAAAGGCTTAGATAAAGTTGGGAGTGTGGCTTAATGGTTAAGGTGTTTGCCTTACAAACACAAGGTGCAGGGTTTGAGTCTCGCAAGGTATAATTGGCTAGGCTTAAAAAATGGCTCCAAGGGCAGTTAGCCTAGTACTAATCTATGAATCTATGAACCTAAGTCAGAGAATAGTGTGGTGTAGGTAAAAAGGTTATATTCTTCATTAGAACGTAACCCCAGATGTGCTCAAATCGTACGGTTTTCAGGGACTTCTCCAAACTAACTTCCTGCAACTAACTAAGGAGTTTTAAGTGCTCTCCACTCCAAGAGGACCCAATAGCTAAAATGTCTGTTTACTTCAAATGTCTATTCCCTCCTGAATTTCTGCATTGAGGCATATGCCCTCATCTGCCCAAATACAATGTAAGGTTTAAAACCAAGCTCTTATGGTGGAACCGCAGAAGAAATAAACTGCACTGCAACAGATAAAAAACTTTTAGCTCTAAAGAATGAACTTACATTCCCCTCACTGTAAATGATCTTAAAAGGGGAGGTAAATAGATACGGTGAAGGATCAAAACCAGCAAGGCAAACAATTGTAAAGCATTGTGTAACTAAATTAAGAATTGCAGAAACAATAGTTAACCAGTGTGTAAAAATACTAGCAGAGAAGTTTAGCTCAAACTTCTCTTTACCCTATTTTTCCCTCTCACTACCCCCCACACAGAAATTAACTTGGAACAAGTCCTAAATGCTTCTCCAAAACTACACACACTGGATCTGTGGATCCAGAAAACAAATTAGGTTGTTTCTTCATTAGTATGAAACACCGCCTCATCAGTTGCTTCACAGTTCCATTCAGTATAGGCCTTTCTACAAGTTATGTAACTGAGACCTGAATTTGGTTATTGTGGTAGCCCTTCAGAAGATTATCCCTACAACTGACCCTGAGAACTACAGATCAGTTAGTCCTAACAGTATCATTTGTAAAAATAATGGAACACTTAATAATGGAACTCATAATGAAGGTTATTGGTAGATTGTGCACCTTGGACCCAAATTAATCTAGTTCTCTGAAAGGTAGACCTTGTACTTAACCCGGTAGATTTTTGAGAAGATTGTAGAGGCATTATTTATTTATTTATTTATATTTGTTGACCGAGAGTGTCCGACTGGACATAGGTCCATTTTCAGAGGAGGCCCAGGGAGAAAAGCTCCACAGTTAAAATAAACAGACAGTAGTTACATTGGATTACATAGCGATTAACAATTTACCTAGCAATTACTTACAACATATTTACAGATGAAGAACATAGTACATCAGCAGACAACTAGAATCTTTATCTGTGAACAGACATTAACAAATGTTACAATGAGAAGTTCCTGCTGTATAAATAAGTACTAGGCTTATGAGCATCTGAGCTTGCTATAATCAAGGTAGTTAGTGGAGTGGAAAGGAAGGTAGTGGTTGGATGGGGTGGGTGATATTAGAGTGGGAGTTGCAAGGGCATAGCCAGCATGTTTTTAGGTGCGCTTTTAGTAAAGGTTTGAAGTGGGTGCATGATGGTATGGAGGTAATTGTGGGTGGGAGGGAGTTCCATAATTTGGCTATGGTGCAAGAGAATAGTGCTTCACCAGCAGAGTTATTGGCTTTAGTGATCTGCAAGTGATTTTTGTTGCTGGATCTTAGTGGTCTGGTGGTGCGATAGGGTTGGAGGAGATTCTGGAGGGATGGGACATTTAGTGGATGGTTTACTAGTTTGTGGGCAAGTGAGAGTTGATACCATTGAAGGAGGTGAGGGAGTTCAAGCCAGCCCAGTTCAGCAAGTGAGAGACAGTGGTGACTATGGTAGGATGCCCTTGTGGCGAATTTGGCAATTTTGTTGTAGCAGGTCTCTAGCTTGTTTAGATCGCATTGCCTTAGGTTGGTATATATTGGAGAGGCATAAAGTAGGGTGGAGATAAGGTGGGAATTTGCTATTGAAATCTTTGCTGCTTTGGTGAGAAGTTGCTTATTTCTGTATAGTGCTCCTAGTTTTTTGTGGACTTTTTTATGGTCACGGATATGTGAATGTCAAATTTTAGTTTATTGTCTATTTCCACTCCTAGCAATTTGGTGTGTTCAGTTGGGTATATAGTGGTGTTGTCTTTTGCTGTGATGTTAAAGTGAGAGTTGTTTTGAGTATGTTTGGTGGGTTGGAAGATGAGTAGTTTAGTTTTGTTTGGGTTGAGTATTAATTGGGCATCAGATAACCAAGTTTCAACAGAGTAAAAAGCTTTCTGTGTGCCTTTTTGCAGTTTGGGTAGGGACTGGGCTGAGCAGATGATGGTTGAATCATCTGCGTATTGTATGAGTGTGCCATGTTTGGTGGCAGAGGCTGGATTATTGGTGAAAACAGAGAAGAGTAGGGGTCCAAGGATGGAGCCTTGGGGAACCCCTATGGAGACAGGTAGTTGGGGAGATATATCATTCTGCCATACAATGGATTGTTGGCGATCAGAGAGGTAGCTCTGAAACCAGTTGGTGACTGATTGTGAGAAGGATAGGTTATTGAGGACAGAGATAAGTTGTTTGTGTGGGACCCTGTCAAATGCTTTAGATAGGTCTTGGAAAGTAGCAGAGGAGAGATAGCCATTGTTTTTATGCTGAAGGATAGTGTTAGTAAAGGAGAGTAAGGCAGTGGTGGTGCTATAGTTTGGTCGGAAACCATGCTGAGTATTGGAAAGGAGGTTGTTAGTAAGGAGGTAGTCTGAGACCTGAGAGTGTATGCATCTCCCTAGTATTTTGGAGAGTGGAGAGAGAATAGCTATGGGGCGGTAACTGGTTAGTTCTGTGGAGGGTCCGCCTTTGTGGAGGGGAATTATATGTGATACTTTCCACAGTGTGGGAATGTAACTTTCTGACAGAGATTGGTTAATCAAGATGGATACTGGGTAGGCCAGAGCATCAGCTGCGATTTGTAGGTATTCACTTGGGAGGATGTCTGCTGCTAATCTGGTGGGCTTAAGTTTAGTTAAGAGTTTTTTTATGTTAGAGGTAAGTACAGGAGAAAAAGAGAAGGCAGTGGGGAGATTACTAGTTGAAGGTGTGGGTTGGAGGGGAGGGGGGGGGGTGTGTTGTTTAGCTAGTGATAAGTATGGTTTGTGTGAAGTGTGTGTTGAATGAGGTAGCAATATTTTCTGAGGAGTGAGGGATATTAGGAGGAGGGGTACTGACTTTACCTGGGTGGAGGATGGAGTTTATGGAGGACCAGAATTTTTGGGGGCTGAGTTGGGAGGAGTCTAGGGCAGACTGGTAGTATTGGAATCTGTAATGTTTTATTAGCTTTTTGACTCTATTGCATAGTTCTAGGAATTTCTGTCTAGTTGAGGGGGTTTTGGTTTTGCACCAGTGCTCCCAGGCTTTATCCCTGTTTTTCATTTCTGACTTAGTGGTTTTCTGTAGCTATGGGGGAGGGTTGTGCTTTGATTCTGGAAAGTCTTATGGGGACATGGTAATTAAGGATGCTCAGGAAGGTAGCGTTAAAAAAATTCAACTGCGTCATCAAGACTGAGGTACATTAGAGGATGCCAGTTACATTCTTTGAGGGATGAGATGAATGTGAGTGGGTTAAAGTTTATTTTTTTACGTATTTGATGATAGATGACAGGTTTAGCTTGGTACAGGTATTTTTTGAGTAGGAATGTTGGGGACTGATCACTGAGGCTATCTGATAAGCAGCCTGTTATATATGACTGGGGGCTCTTACTGACTAGTATCCAGCCCAGGGTAGTGTGCTTGCTGGAGTTTTTATTTATCCTGGTTGGTGACTGGACTAGTTGGGTGAAGCCATGAAGGCTTACATGATGGGTTGGATTGTTGCCAGAACAGGATTGCCAGTCAATATTGAAATCACCTAAAATGATAGTTTCTTGGGGGAGATGGTGGGTAGACCAGCTGAGGAGGTTTTCTAGTGGAGGGATGTTTGGGCCAGGTGGGAAGTAGCATCCAATTATGTTTATGGTTTTGTTTTGGTTTATTTTAACGTTGGTATATATTATTTCTTCATTGCCTATTTGTGGAACTGATGATTTTATGATCTGGATGTTTAGATGCTGTTTAAATATTATAGCTACACCGCCTCCTTTCTTGTTTAGCCGGTCTACTCTTAGTATGCCATAACCTGTAAGGAGTATTTGCTCACTGGTAATGTGAGGTTTTAGCCAGGTTTCTGTCAGGATGACTATATCTGGGGAGTACAAGTCTATGGTGGCATGGAGTTCATGGACTTTGTTGTATATACTTCTAATATTTAGACTTAGTAGAAGGAAGTCACTTGGCTTTCTATTAGCTGTAATATGGGAGAAGTTGTGATTTCTAGTCTGATTATGAGGATTGGGGTTGGAAATGGTAGGGCCAAGGTTTGGGTGGATATCTCCACTTAGGGCTAGTTTAGATATGCATGAGGGTATTAGTTTTCTCAGTTTTTGAATGTGTTTGTTTATAAGGGAAACTTTATGATTGTGCTCTTTGGGTAATAGGTATGGTGGGAGGGTTACTGTGTTAAGTTGTAGGGGTGCTTTATGTTTGAGTAATATAGTTGATAGAATATGTGGGGGGGTGCATAGGGATGTTTCTTGAGTTGGTGGGAGGGGAGCTGAGTGAGGGTGAGACATGAGTGGTGGTGTGAGTAGTAGTACAGTGGTAGTGGTTGAGTGGGGGAATGATGGAGCTTTGGTATGATGTAAGATATGCAAGGAGAGTGCATGCAGTGAGCATAGGTAAGGTATGCTTGTACATGTTAGTTGAGGAGGTGTGATAGTAGTGGGAAGATGGAGGAGGAGGTAGTGTTGGGTTAGTGCTGTGGTTGGCTACTGGGAAGATGGGAGGGGTTTGTGAGTGTAATAAAGGTGAGACCACTGGGGGTGGGAGGGAATAGGGGGCAGGGTGGGGAGTGAAGTGGGTAGAGACCCTGTTAGTTGCTCTTATGAGGGGGCTGGAAACAATCAGGTAACAGAGTTAACTGATAAATGAACATATGATACTGACAAGGGTGGTTGTAGTTTTAAAAATAGTGCCTGCCACAGGTAATATTTATTAACTTTGGGATTGTCTTAAGGTAATAAACAGGGAAGGGGGAGGGGACAACAAGGGTGTGAGCAGGCAGTTGTTTGTACTGCTGCTAATGAGCCAAAGCAAAGACAAGTTTGTGTTTAAGAAACAATCACAATTGACCAAGGACTGCTCTGAAACTGTAAGTCATTTCTTAACCATTTCTCAGGTGGAAAAACAGGATAACCTTGTATCAGTAGGCTACTGTGGTCTCAGTTTAAATTAACAAACACACAGTATTGATCAGTTATGGATACTATTTGCTAATAGAAGGGAATAAGAGAGAAAGTGGAAGATGAGTGTGTGTGTGGGGGGGCTGCTTAAAAGCCAAAGCAGAGTGCTCTCCAGGGGAAAATGGATAGTGGCTCAAACAGGTAGACACATACTCAAAGTTAACTTTAGCTGTTTGCAGACAGTTCAGACCCAGACAGCGCTTTTCTTACAAGAATGATAAAGGTGGTACCGCAGTTGAATACTTAAGAGTGGTGTTAGGTCTAGAAAGAAAGAGTACAGAGAGGAGTAAGCACTTTGAGATGGTAAAGATATATTAGAAAGATTACAAAAAACAAACTGAGCAAATAGCTACTGTATATGCAGGAAAATGTCTTGAACCAACTACTAGCATATGCAGATACTGAGCCAGGTGGAAAAACATCTGTTAGAAAAACCTCAAGACAGTTATGCAGTCACAGATAAAAATATAGCGAGCAGCACTCTGTCGAGGTTGTCTAATATGATTCTATCCACCAGTAACAGCACAATTATATAGAAATAATTAGACACCAGTATGAGCTGTCTACGCACAACACAATTACATGAATAACATTAGTGAACAAGGTGCAGCTATGCAAACAGACCATACTATTATACTAAAAACAACTTGGTGCAGACAAAATGCTAGCATGCCACAGTAACTTCCAATAATAAAGCATAAATCATATTAGATGTCTAACACAATTCAACATAAACATATGCAGTTGTAAAATGTCTTAACACAATTCAACGTAAATAGGCATTTACAGTTGTAAAACACTTACTGGAGAGACACTGAGCTCCTTCATGGGGCCTGTAGCAGAGTGGATTGTAGTTGTAAAAATGGTGCCTGCCACAGGTAATATTTATTAACTTTGGGATTGTCTTAAGGTAATAAACAGGGAAGGGGGAGGGGAGAACAAGGGTGTGAGCAGGTAGTTCTTTGTACTGCTGCTAATGAGCCAAAGCAAAGACAAGTTTGTATTTAAGAAACAATCACAACTGACCAAGAACTGCTCTGAAACTGTAAGTCATTTCTTAACAATTTCTCAGGTGGAAAAACAGGATAACCTTGTATCAGTAGGCTACTGTGGTCTCAGTTTAAATTAACAAACACACAGTATTGATCAGTTATGGATACTATTTGCTAACAGAAGGGAATAAGAGAGAAAGTGGAAGATGAGTGTGTGTGTGTCGGGGGGGGGGGGGTGCTGCTTAAAAGCCAAAGCAGAGTGCTCTCCAGGGGAAAATAAATATTGGCTCAAACAGGTAGACACATACTCAAAGTTAACTTTAGCTGCTTGCAGACAGTTCAGACCCGGACTGCGCTTTTCTTATAAGAATGATAAAGGTGGTACCATAGTTGAATACTTAAGAGTGGTGTTAGGTTCAAAGTTAACTTTAGCTGTTTGCAGACAGTTCAGACCCGGACTGCGCTTTTCTTATAAGAATGATAAAGGTGGTACCGCAGTTGAATACTTAAGAGTGGTGTTAGGTTCAAAGTTAACTTTAGCTGTTTGCAGACAGTTCAGACCCGGACTGCGCTTTTCTTATAAGAATGATAAAGGTGGTACCACAGTTGAATACTTAAGAGTGGTGTTAGGTTCAAAGTTAACTTTAGCTGTTTGCAGACAGTTCAGACCTGGACTGCGCTTTTCTTATAAGAATGATAAAGGTGGTACCGCAGTTGAATACTTAAGAGTGGTGTTAGGTTCAAAGTTAACTTTAGCTGTTTGCAGACAGTTCAGACCCGGACTGCACTTTTCTTATAAGAATGATAAAGGTGGTACCATAGTTAAATACTTAAGAGTGGTGTTAGGTTCAAAGTTAACTTTAGCTGTTTGCAGACAGTTCAGACCCGGACTGCACTTTTCTTATAAGAATGATAAAGGTGGTACCGCAGTTGAATACTTAAATTAGATGAAGAAATTAGATGAAGAAAAGTCTGTTCACACTGTCTACTTGGATCTGGCTTGGGTATTTGATATTATTTCACACTCTGTCATCATAGAAAAACTGAACTAGTTGAATATAACCTCCTGATTAACTATTTGGATAACTAATTAGCTTACTAGCACAACTTACTCAGTCAGGGTTGTGGCATATGATCCTTTAAAAGGCTTATTCCCAGAGGAATCCCCAAGGATTCAGTGTTGAGACAACTACTCCTTGGTATTTACTTTGCCAATATCAATGCTGATGTCAAGAGCCTGTAGCTAACTTAAGTTTGCTGATGATGGCAAACTTGGAGCTTTTATCAACTCTCCAGAAGATACCCATATCCTCCAAAAAAAGCCTAGCACTCACAAACTCATGGAGTCAGGAAAATGGGCTAAAGCTAAATGCAAAGAAATTCAGCTGAGATACACAAACAAACAAGCGCACCCTTGTACCTATCATATAATGTGTCATATAATCTGAACATGTTGCATTTTAGTAATATATTTTTGCAGCACCTTCTTTAGAGTCTGCAGTGAATATGAAGGGATCGACATTTGTCAGGTCATATAGCCTGCATTGTTTAGAGTGATGATCAGAACCGTCTGATCTTCATCACCCCTTCATTGTTACATACTATTGTGGTATAGTCTTCTCTACAAGATCAGATTGTAAAGGATTCTGCATTTAGTTAAAAACTGTTAGTCTGACAGCACAGACGACTGAAGTTCCAACTTACTGATGAGCTGCTTCCTGTGTCAAGGGTGCTGGGTTTGAATCTTTCTACCTTCATTTACCCCGTGTGTGACACTGAGCAAGTCATTTAACCATTGCATTGCAGAAATAGGGAGTTTGTGCTTGGATCCTTAATAATCTCCAGGACTGCATGCCTAGTAACTATGAACCTGATGTTGTTGTTTGCCAGGCATTTTCTGTTGCATAGCTGATCTAGTTCAGGAAATGTTTTGGTAATATCACTGGCACATTATTGTTTAATGCAACACTGGCATTTTATTCTCTGAGGGTTGCAGGCTCTGTATTTGTCAATCAAACGCTTAAATTTAAAGCTGTTTGCCAGCAGCAACGTGTGCATTAGTAATAGTGCTCTTTAATGTGAAATTATTCAGATGGCATTTACTTCTGCAGAGATTACATTACCAGGTTTTTGATATTTCTTATGCTCTTATAAGTACTCTTATGTTTAAAATGTGCTACACGTGGCTGGATCATATGGTATAATGCTACAGATCGTTATACAATTTCATATAGTTCATCCAAAGCTACCACTAAAGTACATATAATTTATTTCTTCATAACAATAATAGATGTATACAATCAACAAAGTCGTTATAACTGTTGGTGGGAGTGGGAGGCTCTCTGTAAATGAAAGCACCTTATGCTCCTTTCTGCTTCTTTCTGGTCATTTTTACTCAGTGAGTAATCTGGCTTTGCAGCACTAGTGTGTGTGTGTGTGTGTGTGTGTGTGTGTGTGTGTGTGTGTGTGTGTGTGTGTGTGTGTGTGTGTGTAAATTTAGCTGGAATAATTTGGGGTGGAAGTGTCTGCAAAACTGTTTGCAGGTTAAAGTTAAATTAAGGAGTAAGCAAGGGGATAGATTGTGTTTTTGTGTGTGTGTGTGTGTGTGTGTGTGTGTGTGTGTGTGTGTGTGTGTGTGTGTGTGTGTGTGTGTGTGTGTGTTGATGAGTGCAGTGTATGTCTGAGCTTTTCTTGTGTAGTGGTAACATTACGGAAAGTTTTTTTATATGGTAAGGTCTAGAGTTAAAGTTAGGGTTAGGAACAGGGTTAGGGTTATCAGGCATTAGTAAGGTGGTGCAGGGGGATGAAACCAGTCCCACTTACTCCACATAGTCTTCTGTTGGCAGTTCCACATATGTCCCTTGTTTGCTTTGTACATGGCCTAGACTGAAATTCCAATAAATACTTCAAAACACCTTAAATTAATTGGCCAGTCTTCTTCTTCGTCTTCTTTCAGCTTTTCCTGGTTAGGGATCACCACAGTGGCTCACCTGTACACTTATGATTGGCAGTGGAGTTTTCCGGTGTCAAGTTGCCAGCCTGGCACCCAACTCTTCACAGAAGGCACACACAGGCACACACTCATGCCTAGGGCCAATTTAGAGTGTCCAATCCACCTACAGCATGTCTTTGGGATGTGGGAGGAAATCGGAGCACCCGGAGGAAAACCACGCAACCACAGGGAGGACATGTAGACTCCGCACAGAAGGCACCCCAGCCGAGGCTCAAACCGGAGAACCTCTTGCTGTGAGGCGGCAATGCTAATCACTGCACCACCGTGGCTGCCCACAAATTAATTGGCCAGTCTATAAAATCAAAACAACTTCAAATTCTTTGAAAGTATCATCATTTCTAGACATAGATTCCTCATTTCACATTATTCAGCATGTTTTTTCTAACTAAATACACCTCAGCTAGCACAGTCCATGGTTTAAACATGTCCTGGACCAAAGTTTAAGCATAAATAACCAATTCCACATTTCTTAACTGTCTTCTCTTTTTAACTGTTCCATAGACAGACCAGGCCTTGATCCACATCTGGCTTGAATAAAACGTTTATCAAACACTCCCAAAATGCTCTTAAATCACCTACTGTCTTTCTTATTTAAAACTACTGCAAATTCTTTGGATATTTAACCTTTATGGTCTCTTACTCAGCCTGTCCTTGCGATGTAATAGCAGCACAGATGGTCCCTAGGCCTTAACCTGCTTGTGGTCTGAACTAAACTTATACAAGACACATCAGCATCATTACTGAATTACTTGATCTTTATACTCTCAAACACAACTTAAAGTTGCGTAGAAACAACATTTTCAGGCATACACATCCATAGCACTTTAATCACGTCTTCTCCATCTAACTTCACTAGAATATATTCATATGGTTGAAAAATTCAACATATCGAATCCAAAAATGTTGAAAACTCAAAATTTGAAAACCTATTCAATACAGGGAGGCAAGCCCCCTCCCCCACACCCCCATACCCCTGATTATTATATATATATATATATATATATATATATATATATATATATATATATATATATATATATATATATATATATATATATATATATATATATATATATATATATATATATATATATATATATATATATATATATATATATATATATATATATATATATATATATATATATATATATATATATATATATATATATATATACCAACTCCAGGATGGCACAACAGTGGAGAAATGGCAAAGCAAATTCTCATTTTCAGTATTTTAAGTTTTCAGCATTTTTGAATTCAGTATTTTTTATTGACCAAATGAATATATTCCACTTCATTACAAGCAGTTCCATCTTTGCTCTGCTCATGATATGTGCTAAACTCTTCAAACATTGCCCCAGCTCCTTGTAAATCAACTTTCATTTCAATTTCAAAATTGCATATACAAGGTTACATATAAATTTAAATGTTTCAGGTATTTAGTAGTTCAACCACAACCAACCCACTTCCTTACTCAATATGGCCAGTATGTCTAAATGCACCATAAGGCATCCAAACTTTGCTATACTCACGAATTACACAAACATTATGCAAAAAAACAAAATATATATATATATATATATATATATATATATATATATATATATATATATATATTTATATATTTAAAAAATTGTCACCCATCTGTAATATTAGTAATTTTAATTTCTGCCTGTACTTATCCTTTTCAGGTGTAAATGACCAGCCAGAAATTGTTCCCACATCTTCTCTATTTAGCTGCACTTTGCATCTCCAACTAGCACTCTGAATATTTTATGCATTTACTTTCAACACCATGTTTTCCAGTGGTTTACATTGTTTTTTTTTTTACAGTATTGTCAGTTGTACCATCCGTTTCATTTCCTGGTCTAGATCTGAACTGGGTCAGTCAGAATCAGCCCACTATTCCACTTAGCAAACTTATTTAAAAAGCAAAAACACAACCTGACACACTTCATCTTATTTAATATTTTCCGACTAGCACTTGCTTACCTAATTTAATTGAAATGAATAACCTCTCTTCTTTAGAGCATGCTGACGTCCAGCTGGCTTTTCCTGAGGTCGAGAGTTTTTGAAATACAAGTAGAGAATACAGTAGTACTCCAGTTTTCAGGTCATTTTAAAACTTGTAAGCTGCCCTCATTGTATAATTACTCCAGACTCCTTACCAATCTCTAATGCTCCTTTCTCTTTTTCCACCTGTCAGTCAAAGACGAGCGGAGAAAGTCCTGGTTACTTGCTTCTGATGTCATAAACTTGTTCTCTTCCTGTTGTTTTTCATGTCAGTCACTGCATTCCTATATCCCTCTTGTTCTTTTTGCATCCTTGCCCCTACTCCAGGTCTTACTTATCTGTTCCTGACAAATGAAGGGAAAGGGGGGCATTACACCAATTACATCTTGTTTCACAAGCTCCCATTAAATCCACACACTCTCATTAATTTGAAGCATCGTCCACACTATTCTACCACATGTTGATACAGGCAAATTTGACAACATTTGCTCTGCATACATATGTCAGTTCTCAAAGTACAGAAAATAGAAACATAGCCATATACATATTTAAGTATTAATAATTAAAAGTCATTACCTCTCTTCTGAAGCATATGGTAATGCTCACCTCCCATATTGAACTTATATCCCATATGAGAAGGGCTGTACATGACTATTCTGGTGTACATTTGTCTACCTATCCAGTAATCAAGACTAGTCTTAAAGTTAAATTGCAGTGTGTAACACTTTAGCAGATACTACAACATTCTTTGTGAGATGTAAACTAAAAAATGTTGGAATGTTTCCCATAAAAGGAATGCTTATTTGCCTTACCTTAATACCTTGCCATTTACTGGTGAAGGTCTGTACTTCCTAATCAAATCTCCACATCTCACATTGAAGACTGCAGTTTGGATATTAGCTGAATTATCAGGTGATTGCAAATATATTTGTAAAGCTCTTTGAAATATCACTGACACTTTACAATAGATATGACAACAAATTATTCCTTTACCACATTTTTATCTCAAAGTCAGTAGCAGTTTTATTGGTTTGGATTACTTATTGTATTGCTTTCACTTACTTTAATTATTTTTTCAGATTTT
The DNA here is from genome assembly GCF_019279795.1 of Protopterus annectens. Classification (NCBI taxonomy): domain Eukaryota; kingdom Metazoa; phylum Chordata; order Ceratodontiformes; family Protopteridae; genus Protopterus; species Protopterus annectens. Next base: position 962,960,216 of record NC_056747.1, read on the forward strand.
ATTACTTTCAGTGAATGACAATAATTTGTTGTATCCCTTACACAGAACTAACTCTGCCACTTGCAAAACTGTTTTATATAATCTAAATTTTCTTATTTGAATATAACTATTTTTTATTTATTGCAGATAAATAATCTCAACCATGAAGTTTCCCAGCTAAGCAAAGAGTTGCAGCACATTATGAAGTTACTTCAAACACATCTAGCACTTAAGCAGTATAACTCCACGTTGTTTTGTCCCTATGGTATTCACATGGGCTCCTCTCCTCTTCATAAAACTGGAAATATCCAACAGTCTGTCATTTCCAGTGGACCACATTCAGGACTGCACATTCCGCATGAACATATTGCAGTGACTACATCAAGTTTTGCAATGCTGGGTTCACAGGCCGCAAATTATGGCACAGCAGGCCACTGGCAAAGGTCTCAAGAATTTTGTCAAAAGTCTAATGAAGCAGCGAACATTCCAGAAGGCAGAAACTGTGTCTGTAACACAGCAAGTCCTACTGTATCTTACCATTACAATTTGTCTTCAGGGGACAGAGGAAAAAATAGTGCACATCATGAAGAAACAAACCCACATTTTGGTGAGGACTCAAACATCACAGTCTCAGGGCAATGTACGCTCAGTTCCACCTCTTTGGACTCTATTATTGCCTTTTCAGACTCTGCTATCCAAAGTCAAGCTGCCTTTCCATCAGTCACTCCTGACCAGTCATTGAAAACATCTGTCAGTTCTAGCCACACTTCAATTCTATTTCAAACTTAGCAGATCGGCCTGAACAAATGTTGTGCATTATTACTATTCATGACATGAACATTCTACTGTAATTAGTCTAAAGTTGTCATTGTTCCCAAAAATGCTAATTATTCACATGTACTTTGACCTTTAACTTCAGTAGGAAGCACATGGCTCATGGTAATGGTCTGGACGAAGCCATCCTTTTTCAAGCACAGGTGCTCACGATATTAAAATACAATACTCTGCTACATAAAGAAAAAAGCAAGGCATTCACTTTAACCACTGAAACAATGAATCCATCAAAAAAGTGCTGCTAAGTGTTCTAAAAAGCCTTATTCCAGGACAGGGCTCTTCTATGACCAATATCATGAGTGTTAAAAAGACCAAATCAGCAATTCTATATCATTCAGGATGGGACTGCCAGGAGAAACTTTGTTTTAAGACAATGATCAGTTCATTGAAGTATATCTATGAATTGTAAGCCTAGCATTTACAACAGAATTTGGTTGTACTGTTATTTTCTCTTCCTTTTCAGATAGTTAAAATTATGTTTATATAAGTCACATTTGAAGTACACAGTTCAGAACAAATCATGGCTGACCTATGAAATAACAAAAAAATGATTTTCACAGAAATCGTCAGGAGTTAAGGAAAGCACAAGTGGAGCAAAATTGCTTTTTACAATTTTTTACAACTATGTTATCAGCAGGACAGTGCTAATCATTTTTAAGATATTTTTAACTACAGGAAAACATCATAATGTTCTCTATTATTTACAAAATATCAAATCCTTATTCTAATCAATGGGTGGCTGTTTTATACATTTTGTCATGGATTTCAGGATATCAATCCTTATTTGGCCAAATACAACCAAAATTATATTTCAAAGAAAAATAAAATATGCAGTTCCTCATAAGTTTGCAAAAATATGTAGAATGTAAATGCATTTAAAAGAGTAGGAATATATCTAGAACTTGCATATTATATTGAAATTCAAAAACTTATACTTGTAAGATTTGGTGCATGGTAATATTTTTGTACAACACACATACATTAAAGAGAACTTTTTAAACTTAGTTAGCAGTAGCATGTAGCTTGCACTGTTCTGGATTTGAATAATAAAAAAAGTCTTTGTTATATTAAATTTATAAAACTAGGCTCACATAGTCTGCTATAGTACCTCTCCTGCACATTTTATTTGCCTGTAATTAAGTATGCCAGTCAGCATGTTCCTGTACATTTAAAATATAAATTAGAAAAAAAAATGTCAACATGACTTTGGGGTGGGGGGAGGGTTTGCTGTATCTCATGATCTTACTTGAAGGGCATTATAATATTACACACAGGTGCTGCAACCATCTGTGTCATTCCTTCTGTGGACTGGTCACAGGTTGGCTACATTCTTAAATTCTCTGCTTGTTTTCTGGCAGTGAGTATTTCAAAAGTACAGTGATCATTCATCTACTAGCCCCAGGATTGGCTGAGACTCTTTCTAGGATCAAGTAAAAATCAACCAATCAATGCACCATGAACTCAAAAATTTTATTGGAATAACATTAAGTGCTTTTATCAAAAAAATATTTTTGATGAAATGTGATTTGGATGAAAGCCCATGGTGCATCAATTTGTTGAGTTATACTAGGTTTTGGTACAGATTACAACCAAGAGGATTTACATATTTTGTTTTTTGTCATTTTCTGGGATCCTTGCTTATCCATTTGTGTTTAAACCATTAAGCACTAATTTACCCAATTCTGTATCTGCCAAAGCTCCCCTTCCCCTTTCCCAGTCTCCTGTGCATTCTATTACATCATGCAAATTCAGTATCCTTCAACAGCGGCACTTTACATGTATGTGAGGTAGCGGTATATGTGAAGAGCTTAATTTTGTGTAGTCTGTCATATGTTAAATGTTTGGCTAAATCAGTACTTATAGCGGCAGCACTTTACTAGAAATGAGGAGAACTGAAACCTTCTCCCCATACTAGCATTGATCATTTCTTGAGTAAATCCATCCAGGTGACAGAAGTAGATCAGTTAGACTTTATTTCAGGAAAGGCACATAGATGGCTAGTCTGCTCTCCATCATGTCTTGGGAATATTAGTGCTGAAGGCAGTATAGCTTTAAGAGTCATTGCAAGAGTGTGTTTCACATGCTGTGTGAATGCTCTCAACAGGCAAGTATGTGCATGTCAGTACAATGATGCTGAACAGGGTATGCACTCCACCTGCAGAATGGCACTCACTCTTACCACTACTGACATGTATGACACATGATAACTGGTAGGAGATTGAGAAATATTTTAACCTTTCCAGCAATCACTCCAACCCTTGAAGTGAAGGGTGTTGCTGAGATACAAACCAGGAAAGCAGCTGCAGACATGTCTGTTTCCATCTCCTGTAATGTCTACTATATAGCACAGGAAGTCCCAAGCATAATTAACAATATCATAATACGTCATATGGAAAGATATATTATGGATATGAGAAAAAAGATCGACATATGCTGTACTTCAGCACTCTGGCAAAGAATTAACAGGCTGTGTGCTTGTTATCTGCAACATTCCTTCATTTCTAGTTCGATTGTCAGCTGAGGTGCCTTCTGTATGGTGTCTGTATGTCCTCCCTGCATCTGTCTAGCTTTTCTTCAGGTGCTTCAGTTTCCACCCACCTCCCAATGACATGCAGTAGGTAAATTGATGTTCTGCAGATTTCCCATTGGTGTGCATGTGGTTTGTGAGCAAGTGAGAGTATGCATTCTGTGATAGACAATCTGCTTGCCAAGAATGGGTTTCACTGACTTGCTCCCACTGGCTACTGGGATGAGCTCCAGCACTCTTGTGACCCTGCCAGTGAAAAGGCAGTTTATTAGACAATGGATGGCTGTGTATATCACAAAACACATAGATATGCACACACACCTGAGACTGTCTGCTTTTGTGAAGACCAAGGTCAGTAGTCTCAATTCAATATGTGCAAATGTGACTTCCCTTTCCCTAGTGCTGCAGCAATCTAGAATTAGAATATAAAATACAGAGACTGCAGGATGCAAAACATTTGTTTTTCTTTGTACAGATGGGTTGTTCAAACTTCCTGTCTCGACATATCAGCCTTTGCAAAACTAGTCTTTATGAAAAAAAAACATATATCACACAAAAACACAAACATACATACATATACACGTGCATGTACATGAACACATATGTAAATCATATTGCATGCTAATTAACATATATTGCTCAATTAACACGCTGAGTTGCAATTCAGAGCAAGAATATAAACATATTTGCAATGCCTCTACAAAGAATCAGTATATATATATCACTCTATAAAGATTTAACAATGATTCATTCAATAAGACATTCCTGTACTTATAGAAAATGTTCCGCTAGCATATATGTAGAGGAATGGCTATCTGTAACTTTTAAATGCAGCAAAAATACTGACTTAATATTGTCTAACAAGCAGTTGTAATATTTTTATTTTATTTCATTCATTTTTAACTGGATAAGACCCATTCCTTTTGAAAGTGACCCATGAGTACTGGTCTGGATAAGTGATTCGGTCAGGGTCACAAAGAATGCTACAACATGTGAGAGTAACACTAGGATGAGAAGGTACAGCTCATGAGCAGCTGACACAGTTAACCTTCTTTGTTATACTCTTAGGCAGACTTCAATGCTCAGCCCTACACTCTTAGGGAAATGCTGCTGCTGCTGCAGATGTCAGAAATATAAGACATAACAGAAAGTATAGCAGGAGCTGGGGGGGTGGCAGCTGTAGAGTGAGGGGTTAATCGAGGGATTGAATGTGGGTACTTGCCTACTTATGCATGTATGCATGTATGTCATTTTTATTGGGCAGGTTTGTTGATCTCAGTGTATCTTTTTAAGACAACATACTCAGGCCAAAAGCAAGCAAGATTATGGAGTCAAACATATTATAGCATGAAACTTATGCAATAAATAATGATGAAACTTATCTAAATGCATGAGAGGTATGCAATTAGTAAGGGCATATTAAATCTAAGGAATATCAGTAAATACTACAGCACAAAATGTAATTGTACTGTTAACTATTTGTCTGTACTGTTCCTTATTTTCTGCAGAGTCAGTCATCATATCCTTACTGTAAGTATTTAAGCATTGATCAATAAATAACTAATCTATGGTGAGTGATTCAAGAGGGGTACTCTGTTAAAGTATCACTGGGAGAAATTAAGGAATGAAAGTTGTATCTTTCGGCTTTTCCTGGTTAGGGGTTGCCACAGCGGAACTCCGGTCTGCTAATGATTGGCAGTAGATATTTACGTACTGAGTTGCTAGCCCTAAAGTACAACCTTCAACGAAGGTATACCCATTCATGCATGTCTATACACAGAAGATGCTTTAGCTGAGAATCGAACAGGCAACGTCTTACTGTGAGGTGACAACGCTACCGCAGCACCACCACCGCAGCTATGCTACATTATATAATCCCTTATTGTCCTATTTTTGCGGATGCTGACTAGGTTTTTCCTAAAATCCCTAAACTCAGTGGAGCTCTTGCCAAAAAGAGGGAAGCTAATCTATGTGATATGTCTTAACAGTAACAAGAGCACAATCTCTTATTTTTAGATTAGTTCGTGGCATGTGGAATCCAATTACTTCTTCCATAGCAGGCCTCAATGCATGGGACTGCTTCATTAGTTTTGAGTTTGTAAACAAACAGTGCACAATAATGCACACAGGTATATTTAAATAACATCATGGCAGTACCAGAACAGTTCACTCATTAACAGGGAGTGAAAAGAGACAGTACCATGAATTTACAAATTGTAAGACTTTCAAGAAAGACTTTATTATTCATAAACACTAAGATAACAAGAGAGTATCATACTCCAACTGGGTGACAAGGACCCTTGAAATTTATCATACTAGTTATATGACTGAGAATGTTTGAGATCTTAATACATGACTTGTCTGTTAATTTTATTCCCTAGTCATACTGAGAAAGTTCTGAATTTTAAGTAAATCATGGAAAATAATGCAAATGTATCACAGGTTCAGGTATCTAGCCGGAGGGTAGAATTTAACACCGCTATATTAGTATTTTATCAAGTGTCGTAGATGGTAGGGTTTTGGTTTAAGACTGATTAATCTATAACCTGTCAGCATCAAATATTCCCGAAGAGCTTTAAAAGTTATTTTATATTTGCTCTCACATCACTTAATGGGGAGACGAGTCCTAACTACCACAAGGTTACAAATATACAAAAACAGCCTGATCCCAGGCAAGTCAGCAGTTCAGCAGTAAGCTGATTAATAAATACAGAAAAAAAATACCTAAACTAGTATTAAGTCCTCTAAAACTCCAGTATTAGCAGTAGTATGGTTTCACTGGCTATCTTTAATCTTAAGTATAAGGAAATGTCTATAAAAGTAACAGTATAGGTTCATAGATTAGGCCAACTATCCTTATGGGTCATTTTAAGCTTAGCCAATTACCCCATGTGAGAATGAAACACTGCACGTTGTGTCTGTAAGGTAAACACCTTAACCATTATGCCAACCAAGAACTGTAGATACATATACAGGGACCCAGACCTAAGCCTCTACCATCTAGAAAATACAGTGATCATCCATGTCACATGAAGGAAGGGCAACAGAGATAACTTACTTCTGTAGTCCTTTGTCCATCCCAGATTGAATGTCATTAATAGATAGCCAATCAGGCAATAGTACTATGTCATTGCTTAAAGCCATATTGATTGGTAGACAGAATACCATCTTTTGCTGCAAATTCCTAGAATGCTTCATCTACAAATTTATCTAGAATCTTTGCCAGACAACAAAGGACTTGGCTCTATAATCACTGAGGAGGGAGGGAGAGAGACATTGCCTTGTTTGTTAATAGAAACAAATCCATGACTCACTCAAGGTGAAACTAGCAACACAAAAATGTTTTGGATAGGCACAAAAAGTAAGAGCATAAAGAGTACATCTTCAGCAATTCTATTTACAAGTGATCCATTCACCACTATCAATATGGGGAAAGTGCCAGGAGTAGCAAATTACCTTCTGTATCCATAATCTTTTCTAAAGAGGTGGAAGGGCCTAAAGAATATAAGCTACTTGCCAGGAAGTTTCTTAATGTGAGTGAAAGTTTAAGAAAGCTTTACACAAGACAAGGTAAACATCACCTTGGATATAGACATCAGCTCAACACAGGCAGATGAACAGGGATTTCAGAAAGGAGCACCTCCAGGACCAAGAAAGGATAGAAGGAAGCAAAAGATGGTATCTGTGTTCAAAAACTCTTTACACATAATCTTTAAGTAGACCTATAGAATTAGAAATCACAATGAAATAACACGGAGCGGAGGTTTTCATATCCATTGAATGACACTGGTCTCAGTACAATTTACCTGTAATATCTTTATAATAGTTTTAGTTCTACATAAAATAAGTTTTTTACTCTGTCTTAAACTCTAAAAAAGGGACGCATTTGATAAGTTACCCATGGCCCACCCTCTGATTAGTTATCCACACCCTTAACCTAATCATCTGTTCACAAATCTTAATTTGAACAGTTACTCAGGCCATACACTAATTAATTATTCATAATCTTTCTTTGCTCTTTTAGGATCATGTGTCCCTGTTGTTTTCTAAGTTTAATTTAATATACAAGTTCTACATCATGAGAGTAACTGAAGAGGGTTTGTGGAAATACAGGTTCATAAATTTTGATATTGATGTTGTAATGCCTTAGACAAGATTGGAAGTAAAACAAAAGCATAATTTGGAATGTAGTACGCTTCACAGTTTATGAGAAATATGTTAACAGTCTTCACTCATCATCTGCCCGTAAAGAACCAAATGATATGAAAATATGTAGCAAATTTGCTTTTGCAAAATTCCAGAACACCAGATGAAATTCATTCCAGAGACAGTAATTGTATTTTTTTATAACAAATTGCCAACTAGAAGCAGTACTACAGGAAGTACAAAATTTGAAATTAAAGTGTTAAATACATTGTTATGTGATTTTTCTTGCTTGTGGAACATTTAACTTGATTAGCCAGTTGTAGAACGTATTAATTTGCATGTCTGTAGTCAGAAGCAGTTCAACAAAAATTCTAAATAACAACTGAAATTGCATGGTGTCTACATAAAACACAATAACTATACATTTGACACTCTTGGCCAAAACACTTTGAATGTCTTCTGAAGTCCATGTTTGCTATTTGATAATTATGGAACCATGATTTCAGTTCAAGCAGTTCTGATGTTATTACACAGTTGTTTATATGGCATAGCTAATTCTGAAGCTCATACAAACATGGAATTGTTGATATTTGCCCTCTTATACATACTGTTTAACATATTTACTATTATAATTGCTCTCAGAATATGCTACCTAATGACCAACATTGAAAGCCATCTAAAACCACGTCTTATGACTATATGAGAAACTGTAAAGCATGGGTTGACAGTGCAACTGAATCATTATACCTGTAGCCAATTTTGTTTATGCACAATATTTTCAATTATTGATAATTCAGAACAGAATGCAGATAGCTAAAACTAGTAAATATTGCAATAAGTAGAAACTATATGCAACTTCTGTGCTGTTAAAAAAGAAAAATATTTTTAAATGAACTAGATCTCTTTTATTTATATATCCCACTTACTCAGCATGTCTTAAGCATGTAAGAAAACTTATTTTCAGCTTCCTGGTGCCTCCTTCAACAAATATCAAAGAATTTATTTCATAAGCAAGAAGAGCTGTTTAATGTAAACAACCAAGGTCACATGCCATGTTAAACTATTGATTAAAAAAATAATTCTGAAAAATAAAAAGTATATTACATTACAATTATCATTCACCAGTGCAGGACACTTTCATAAGATAATGAAGAAATGAGAACAAAATAATATTTTATTTCATGAAGAAATATATGCCACAGTATTATCCTAAACCTCAGATGTGTTAAAATGTTGTTGTTGTGTCTTTCGGCTTTTCCCGGTTAGGGGTCGCCACAGCAGAATTCCGGTCCGCTAATGATTGGTAGTTGATTTTTACGTGCCGAGTTACCAGCCCTGGCACACAACCTTCAATGAAGGTACGCCCATTCACGCATGTCTCCACGCAGAAGACGCTCTAGCTGAAAATAGAACTGGACAGCGTCTTACTGTGAGGCGACAACGCTACCGCAGCACCACCACCACAGATATAGATGTGTTAAAATGCATTCTTCAAAATGCTCTGTCAGTCAGCAAGTATACCCAATATTCAACGGAAAAAACACAAGAGAAAAGGAAATGACCACTGGTTTCTTCAGCGTCTGACACCTAAAAAGTTTATTTTTGTTAGTTTACTAGGACTCTTAATGGTTGTTCAGATCTTGGTAGTAACCAACATGCCAGTGGTAAGTAGCATACCTAGGCTCGGGCAAGAGAGGCAATTGCCCCTGGCACAAAGTGCTAGGGGGCATAATTGGCTATCCATCATCCCTATTACTCTTTAGTGCAATATTGGCTTTTTAAAGCCAGTATTGTATTTACTGTTAAACTTGAGTGCTTTTGTTTTTTTTTTTTTTTAAAGTAAAAGCATTGTAGTGTAACTTGCGGTGTATAAACTATAGTAACCGCTTGCTACATTTGTAGCAAGCAGTTTACTACAGTTTAACAGACAAAAAGATTTAAATATTTTTTTTTAACTAAAACCTGAGCATAACAGTGCTCTGTGCAGAGAGGGTATAAACTGTAGCAACTGTTTGCTACATGTGTTGCAAGTAGTTTGGTACAGTTTAAAACAGTATTTTTTTAACTAAAATCTAAGTGCTGTAGCACTCTGTGCAGGCAGGGTATAAACTGTAGCAACTGTTTGCTACAGTTTAAAAGAAGACATGTTTTCTTTTGTTTTTTTCCTTCTTTACTACAGTGTGAAGAAGGGGGTTGGAGCAGGGCACAGAAAGGCAGAGGGGTTCTGTTGTGCATCTGACCAACTGGTTTGTGTGCCAGTAGTTGCTCTTCACTTGAAGATCTGAGGGGTAGGGTGCTAATCTGTGTTTGAGCCATCTGCGCTTCTGCTGGTGGTAGTCACATTACATGATGGCAAACTGTAGGATAATGCAAAATTAGATAGAACATGGCTGCTGAGAGGGGAATCCCATTTCCTACTGTAGGATAATGCATAATTAGATAGAACATGGCTGCTGAGAGGGGAATCCCATTTCTTTGTGACACACCAACCTGCAGATAGTTTATATTAATTCAGGAATGCAGCTGGTACAAGCCTTTGCATAATGGTGTGAAGTGATCTTTGCCACCACCAACAAATTTGGTCTAATCATTGTCCAAATGCCACTTCAAAAACTCAAGCAGCATTTGCACAGTACTTGTGGCATAAATTAACAATAAAAAGGGCAGTAAATACCTACATAATAATGAGCACATAATGTGAACTTAATAAAAAGAGCAGTAAATACCTGCGTAACAGTCAGCACATAGTGTGAACGGCTGAAATGTATTTGTATGATGGTTTCTGTGCTAAGCAGTTATTATTCACAGAAGAGCAAGCATCTTAGTTAAACACAATACCTTATATTAACTCTCATTAGGTTAATACTGTTTAAGTTAGCATGATTTCAAGTACATGCTTATCTGAATTTCTTATAGCTTAATCCACTTGAGGCTGCATTCAATTAGCTGTACATGTTATTTTCCATATTTTGCACATAGTCAATATGTGACATCTGCTATTATCTACTCCATCACAGAACATGTGCTAATGATGTATCTAGTTAGGCAGGCATTAAATAACAAGCTTCAGCCTAGACTGTGCCCCTCGTTAGATTCCCTTTTCAGCTCATAATAGTACTGTACCTGTAACAGACTGCCTCATTACTTCTACAAAGAAAGTCAATAGATAATGAAAACCCAGTATTTCAGATGCAAAGTGGAAACGGTAAATATAGTTTTACTAAGATAAATGTAAGGAATCCTTAGGAAAACAGGACTTTCTAGAGCCATATTAATCAAAATTCATTGGTCAAAGCTGCTTGTAGTATTCATGACAGGAGTTTAGATTTTCATGTAAATTTAGTCTTTAGGTTTTATTTTTAATTATTTATTTGATTTTTATCTTTCTGTATTTAAAGTATTCATTTTTGTTATATATTTATGGTGTATTTCTATTTTTTGAGTGCTGTGCTCTAACTATCATACAGTAATATCACTTCTCAGTGCTTGTTATAGCACACAGTTGTGTGGCCATGGAAATAGTTTATATTAGTATACATTAGTAAGGAAGTATATGGGTTCTCCTGCAAGAATATTTATAATCTTTTTTTTTTCTGGCACCTTTCCATTGTTTGTGGGTTTCAGTATTTTTGTTTTTATTAGTGTGGCTTCTTTATATAGAAACACAATAAGAGTGACTTTTTGTTAAATGCACTTTAGTTGACAAGGCAGCTTTTCACTTCAATACCAGCACACTAATCTGTTGCATCACAAAGATGCCAGCAGTGTGTCAGAGCTATGGAGATCTATCCAACATTAAACAATTCTTTTTGCAGATAAAAGATTCGAAATAAAGGGTTGGTATAACAGCTTGCAGTAATGAGACTGTATCATTACTAGAACTGTGGCTAACGTACAAAATAGCACTGCACTCATTCTGAGGTCTGATTTAATTATTTGGTTTAATAAGGTATCAGTTCTACTGTAGCACTTAAGTTACTTTCAAAGGTGACAACAAAGCATGTGCCTGGACTGCCAGGTTTAGATCCAACACACTAGTGATCCACATTCTAATGTGGAACACCTAAGTGCGATTCAAGGAGCTTGAGTTTAAAGATTAAGACTGCAGTTTTGCAGGGATATTTCCCCAAGGTATAGCAATCTCTAAGTTAATGCATGCAAGTAGCAAAACTGTGAGAGCCAAATCACCCAGTGTGTGTGTGTGTGTGTGTGTGTGTGTGTGTGTGTGTGTGTATATATATATATATATATATATATATATATATATATATATACACTAAAGCTATATCTTAAATATTTAGGTAATGACTTACACTTAACTTTAGACTTAAAAGCAGTACTAAATCATTGCCTAAACACAAAGAACCATTGGCTTTGGCAATTGGCCAAGTAGTTGATATCATTCTAGGTGATTCCAGTATGTGACAACTTGGGATGAGATGACTGACAGCCCAGCTTCCTTTGCTAAGAATGGCCAACACCTCAGGAAGTGAGAGGATGGGAAAATAAATCTTACCACTTAATTCAAGTTGAGTCTGTTTCTGAATGCTAAAAATCCTAGATTTTAGGAGCAGATAAATGAGTGTAGAAATGTATTAAGCTGGGAGCAGGCCAGGAGTACCTTTAATGCAGGCACAGTATATCATTTGCTCTACCAGAGTCTGATAAGAGAATGGACTAGAGAGGAAAATTATAGCTGGGATATGCAAGAATTGGTAAAGATATACTCAGAACAGTGACGGCACGTAACAAAAAAAGTAGTAGAATATGAACAACAATGCGTGATGACTATAAAAAAAAAACAAGAAGAGATTAAGAAGGAATGGGAAAAGAGAATGAATAAAACTATAACAAAAAAGGGTCTACACAAATCTAGAGTGCCTAAATATGCAAAGAAAATTCAGGCGATTTAGAATGTTTGCCTGGAAATGTCTTGATTGGTATTTCTATGCCCTTAACTTGATGCATGTTGGAGATTTGAGAACTAAGGTACAGGGACCTGGGGGTATATCTTTTGGGACTGCAAGTAGCTGATGGAAATTAAAAGGGACTTTCATACAGTATTAAAGCTGTTATTTGATAAATAATCTGTACTGACTTATACTGGGAAATTGGTTCACAAAACCCAAACTGTAGTAAGGCGCTATTAAGCATAATACTGCTGGCAGTCAAAAGGCTAGAATTAGAAAACAGCAAACTTAGGAACAAGACAGAGTTTGATGAATTATTGAATATTATGAAAGAGATGGAGAAAAGGAAAACAATTTCACAGAATCACACTGAGATAAGAAACATTGCAATAAATGAAATATGTGGGGCTGATAAACTCAGGCTGTCTTATCAAACAGTCATATAGAAACTTAAAGCAAATAGAAGTACTAGCAGGCAGGTAAGATCTAAATCTTCATGTTCAAACAACTATAAGTCTTGTGCAGTTAGACAAGTAATAATTTTATCTTGCAATATGTCATAAAGTCAATATGGATATTTTCATTATACTAAGTAACTTGTTTATAAACGCTTTATATATTAAAAAAAGAAAAAATTAAAAGAATGGCCTACACCTCTCACTCCATGGCTTGTGCATACTGGTTAAAGCCTTTGCTCCCCCATGCTGCTTTTTAAAGGTAAAATCTGGCTGAAGGACATCACACTATACTGTAACAGTGAAAAAGTAATTCAGACTCCAAATCTAACTGCATCAAGGTAGCACTTCTGTTTGCCAGTCTTAATAAAAAAAAAATTCAAGACCTTAAGATTGTCCTGCAACTTCAACACATTCATATATGTGTTGTAACTTAAACTTGGTTTCAGTTTAGAGGTAGCATTCCCTCCATACCTGGGTTTGCATGTACCATGCAGTCATACCTGAGAGAACCTATAGTGGCACTTAGATATTTATCATAGACCATATCACCTCTAGTCAAATTCCCAGGGACACAAACTGAATTCACTGAGCTCTAGCATGCACAGAACAAAACTAATTATCAATTTATAGTCTGTTATAGGACACCTTTCCTGCCTCCAGAGGAACACAAAAGATTCCTTAATGTACTCACCAAGCTACTCTTAGTGAAAAATTCCTTTATTATGGCTGATTTCAACTATCCATCCATGAACTGGTACACATCCTTGAGGATTTAGAAAGAACCTCGGTGCTCATGGTAAGAACTGCAATATAAAGAGGGTCTGTTTCTGTGATATGGGAAAATGCGATTCAGAGACACAGTAACCACAGAGGAAAAACCTCATTATCAGCTAATTTGCATGTCTCTGAATCAATGTTAACCACCACTAGTGCAAACCAACAATTTCCTGTGGTAGTTATCATTGACAGCCCATGTATCATGTTGGCACAGGCACCCCCACATTCAGTATTACAGACACATACATACATTAAAACATGCAGACACACACACACACACACACACACACACACACACACACACACTACATACCTCTTCCCTGTCCGTAAATCATTACAATGTCCCCTATGTCTCTTCTTATTAATTGTCCCTACCCTCGTAAATCACAAATCATTACATTTAGACAGTAATGGCAAACATTAGATTCACAGTCTTGTTGGTGTTTGTAGACTATATATTCATGTTAGAGCTGTTGCTCTATAGAATGGAAATATTTGATAAAATACCGTTTGTTGAAGCCAGGTTCATAAAAACTTGTTTCATCAAACAGAAGTACTAGAAAACTTATAAGCACAATTTCTTGACACTACAAACCATATACCACAAAACTAGGTGTTCAACAGTTGATAAAATCCGCACCATATAGGGCACCACAAAGACTCCACAAAAACAGAAATCATCAATAGCAAAGACCAATTTGATGGAAAAACTCATTCAGTGCAAAAAATACAAAATAAGAAACAATATAACATTAAACATCATAGCATATCTCCTATGCAGGACCCAGTATCCCCACACTCCCTAAGCCTAACCTTATATCTATCTCTTACCCTGAATCCAAACTCTAACCATCACATCCATCTCCAGGCCAGATACTCTAACCCTTAAAAGTAGCTGACTTCTGCATGTCATACAGAAAGGCGATCATCTGGTTGGCCTTCTGTTCACTGTATCATTTGAACAAACAGGATTTAACCAAATGGTCTTAATGAACTGGCTTTCAGTAACATTGTCCTTCATCAGCTGTCTCATGGCCTGCAAAACTTATGTTTTGTATGAGACAACATCCTGTATGTCAGTAATGTATAAATGAACGCAACTGAATAGGTAAGAAAACAATTTCAAAAATCAGAACTTCTTTTGCTGGCTTCCTTTTTCACAGCAACTAAGTTCCATATGAATCCAGTCCTTCTAGCATACAAATATCTACACTTTCTCTTTAAATGGCAGCTTACAAAATAATTAACACAACTCTGAAATGTATAGTTAAGCAATAATCCACAACCGGATGTGGGTAAATCCTGATATACCCACAATCAGTCATGGCTTATTGCTATTATACAATGACATTAGTTAAGAAAGAAATTGTATAAGGGTACTGTACTATTCCTCCACATTCTTCCTTGTTTACCGATGTACTGTGCCTGTGAAAGGGACTTACGTTTCCACTCTTGCACAGTACATCAATGCAATTCATGAAAAGTAATGGCTATGAGAATCTCTGTTGCTGTTTTTTTTTTTTTGTTTGTTTGTTTCCTGCCAAACATAGTGTTAATGCAAGAAATTTGGATAAAGTCCAACATAATGGAGGGACAAAGGTCCAAAAATAAGAACAAATTTTAAATATTTCTCTTATAAACTTAGAAAGTTCCTGGAATAAGAACTTTTATGATATCTTCCATTTTTGGAAGGATATGAACCCCATATCTGAAATATCTGTCATTATTTAATGACTTCAATCCCCAGTGGCTTTCCAGAAAAAGTAAAATTTTTATGAGGAACAGACCAAACCTGTGAGGCAAAAATCTGGACATTCTGTGAAAATCTGGACAGTTGAGTAAAAGGAGAGTCTGCCAAAATTTTAGGAGAGACAGCACCAAAATACAAAGAGAATTGGGTACATTTCTGCTTTGCTAGTTTTGTAGAACTTACCTAATTTTTTTCTTGTATTTTGCTCTGTCTTCTAAGTATATGCCGACAGAAAAGTCTAGCTGCTCAATGGTACTTCAGAGGCCAGATTTTTTTCTGTTGGTATATGCTTGATTTACAACGAGCATGTTGATTGGGCTGTCCAATCAGCATGCACGTTTCTGAATGGTAATGAGGCATTATTGTATAATTCCCCATTTTCATTTCCGTACCAAATTGCCCAGTTGCTTCTTCCTGCTGATGGCAAAGCATTGTTTCTCATGTTTCTGTTATTACTACCACTATCCCTTATGGATAGAGGTAACTTATAAATTCCTGGCCGCCAATGTCCAGTTTGGATGCAGGACATCATTATTCTTTTGGGAAAAACTTGGCCAGGCTTAGAAAGGCCCTGCAGGTTGTTTGTCTAGTAACAGTCTATGAATCTGGTTTCCACAAAGGAGTATAAGAACACTGATTTGGGACATAACAAGAATTAAATAAATAAAACTAGCGGTAAAGTATCACAAAATGAATATCAATGCTGTAGAATGGGAAAGCAGTGACAGACAGACTACATCTTAGAGGTTGAAATAACTCAAGTCAACTATTATCTGGAAAATATGTACCACTGCATTCCTTCTCACTCACCAAATAAAGAAAGATCAAAGTTATTTGCACACAGTTTTACTTATATTCTAAGTACATTTGCATGTGTCTAATTCTGGTTGGTAAAATGTATGTTTTAGAATGTTTTTGTGTGTTCTTTCCCAACGTTGGACAGGTTTTTCTAATATTGAACTCTGTCATTTACCTGTCTGTGATATTTGTAGTTTATGTATGGCTTCACTCAACCAAATATGTGGTGCAAACATACAATATTAAATAAATATCTATTTTTACACCTACTGTATAGATTATTTTGATAGTCTCTGTGTGATTTAGGCCATTATTTTCCAAATGCTGGTGCAGAAAACAAAACATGAAAAGAGTGAATAAATAATTATCTTATATTTCTTGTTTATCTGCAAGTGTATGTGTTCCTACCATGCTTTTTTGTTCTTTTTGGCTGGGTATGCTCATTGTACTGAAAGATTCATCTGTATCACCTGTACCTGTTTTGTCTCTACTAGCCTATGTCAATATCTATACTGACATAAAAAGCAAAATATTACCGCAAATATTTTTACACTTTGCACAAGAAAGAATACTAACCAGTGTGTATCATATTAAAAATCAAAACATAAGAAAGAAAAATATATAATTTCTAATTTATTTTACTTATATGCTTGACTGAGTGATGCATCTGTGTTCACTAAAAGTAAGTTAAATAAAAAAGATCTGGTAACGAAATATATGTACAGAATAATAGATATTATGGGCAACAGACAGTTTGCATCAACAAAAATGTAACACACAGCATAACCATGAAAATGGATGAGCAAACTTAATGCATAATAGTTATACAAGTAAAGCGGTGAGGAGAAAATGTCAGCAAGCAAATATGAAGGCACGCAGTGAGCAGAAAAGAAAAGGGGCATGTGTTACTCAGGTAGGAATAAGCAGCTAAGTGTGGATATAATCAAAACAGACATCATCAGAAATAAATGCCAAGCCAGTCGTAGCTTGTTTAAAAAGGTTGGTTGTATACTAATGCTGTCAACACCCCTAACATTTACTGTGGCCAGTTTCCTGTGGTCAGGAAAAGTGAGTCCTTTCAGCAAATGGAGAAAGTGGAAGTGAGAACAGAGCAGAGACGGACTGGAAAACCTTTGTGACCTCACTCACTGAAGCATTATGTCTACTGAAGATGTCCAGCACTGCTTGTCTAGTTTGGGCCTTTCATTTGGGGTGCTCCTGTGCTGTTCATGGCTAATGATGTGCTCTGCAGTTGGTGGTGTCCACTGGTCTCAGTTTTACTGCTCTAGAGATGGAAAAACAAGCAGATCAGACCAGAATGTCTTAGCTTTGATTTTGGTTTCGACTGCCTGGGAACATTGTGACTAATAAAGTGATAGTGCTTTATTAAACACACATCATCATGATAGCTTTAAGAAATGGCAGCTCTTAGCACTATAAGTGGAGAGGAATTAGATCTCCCCACCTTCACCATTTCTTACAGTAATGCTATGTCTCTAGAAAAGATTACTTGTGTTTATGTTTCCCACGGTCCTTACATTACACTGAACCATGATGACAGCTCTTGTTGAGAACCAATAAGAGTGGAGTAAATCCTAGAAGTGGTATAAAAGAAATATAAACTGCATAATCAGATATCTTAAGTAAGCATATTGGAGATCTTTGCAATTTGAGCTTAATTTGTGGGGAGCCTGCCTGCACTCAGCTCTGACATTTCTCTGTTTAGGAATATGTAAGGATCGTTCTTGCAGCTGCATTCCCTCTCCTCCCTTTCTTTAGTGATGTAAAATGAAGACAGGGAGGCAGTGCGCATACATTCTACAGGTACCTGCTGCATGATACACGTGAAATGGTCATTTTCTGCATCCCTGTCTCCCAGATATATGTCCCATAACTGTATGGGACTAAGTCATATACATAATGGTTTACGCTGTTTAGACTTTAAAAAAACAACAAATGCACTACACATCATTGACGTATTTTAATTTAAAGGCAGATATGGAAGCATGCACTATACCCTTTCCTCCCATCCCTTGCATCAGGTTATATATCTGTAATTAGGTTTACCTCCTTGTAGGTACACCCCCTTGCACTTTACCTTCATATGCACATGTTGATAAAAGACAATGCCACATATTCCCTTTTTCAAAGAAAGAAAACAATATGGATTGAGTCTTCTTTTGGTTACAGATGTCTGAGTGAGGTTCATCAGTGCCAAATCACTTGAGTAACTTGCACTGTGAAGGAGACCAATGAGAAAATATAACCTAAAACATAAATACAATCTGCTACCACACAGGAGGGGAAGAAAGGTGGAGGTGTGTGAATCTTCATCCAGAACAGAGTCACATCAAGGCTGGTAAAGCATAATGATCCATTAGGACTTCTCCGTGTTTAAATAAGCTTCAGAAAAGTATCGTACCCTCTATCAGCTAACCACAGATCTCCCTCTATCACCCCAAAAAAGCTATATCAAAACTGGAATCACTCCGCATTAAATCCAATACCATTTTCCCAGGTGATTTAAACTATCCAGCTATAGACTGGGAAACCTACACCACCATTAGTGCACAAGCACAGACATTCCTGGACTTTGTCGATAAAAATTGCCTGGAACAATTAGAGTACCACTAGGAGAAACAACATCTGCAGGGGGAATCTTGTACAACTCCTTGTTTATCTTCTTCACGTGTTAAATCTAACCATAAACCCATGTCCATGAAAATAAAATTGAAACCAGAGATCCCTTCCAACCAAGGTACCTTAAAAATTTTGTCTAAGACAAACTACATATTATTAAGTGATTCATAGGCAAGCTTCAAATTCCCACTGAATATGTAGAAAAATATACCACCACAGCATACCAGCATGTAAACAGCTGCACAGATTCAGCTGTACCCATACGAACAAGTGTAGACCAAACCCCAGAAAGAAATCCACATGGTGGAATCATAATATCAACAAGCATTACAGCAAAAGGAAGAGAATTTTGACCAAAAGTAAGAAGAACAATTCCCATAATGATAGAGCCCTTGTGAATGAAATAAACAACTCAGTAGCTTAAACATTCACCAAAGCCAAATTTGAGGCTAAAATAGCCACCCTATTCAAAAACAGTCACAAGGCCTTTTTTAACTATGTTTGCAATCTCAGAAACACAATGTAGCAATGCACTGAACTGGTTGTGAACAATATACTACCTACACTGAGGCTGATGATATTATAAACCTACTGGTTAATAAATCCAGCTCTAACTTTACCACATCTCCCTTCCATGTGTTCCACCAGATATACCTGAAATGGGGTCATCTCCAGCTGTCACACAATACCATGTCCTAAAAGCGCTATCAAAAGCTAGTAATATTGCATCAATAGGCCCTGACAATATCCCTGGATACATCTTAAACAGGATGAAGCAGGATATAGCCACACCCCTAACAACACTGTTCAGTATTAGCCTCCATACAGGTTTTGTACCAAGGCAATGGAGAAGAGCTACTGTCATTCCCATGCATAAGGTAGGACCTTCCACAGCCCCAGACAATTAAAGACCGTAAAGCTGACTAGACTCATATGCAAAGTCATGGAAAGACTTATCATGGAAATAATCAGTATGGACACATGGAACCTCAAAACACTGTACCTGATTCCATTTGGATTTGTCAAATGCAGGTCATGCTTACTCAACCTGATGGAGTTGGGGGGGGGGGGGGGCAGAGTCACTAAGATGAAAGGCAAAAGCATGAATTTAGAGATTCTTGACCTGGATGTATATTTTCCCAAGAAATGGAAGTTTAAACTGAACTATCTAGTCCAATCAGTGGTAGCTGAACAAATGAACTAGTTTGTTAGCTCTGGAGATTTGATTGCAGGACAAAAACTAGCAGCTGAACTTTTAAAAGGTTCTTACACTTGCAGTCCATCATGATGAAGCCGCAGCAAGTACCCCAGAGGACAGACATGTTAACTGGTCTTGTATCCCAAATCTTAACAGACACCAAAGACCTGAAAATACTGGTGGCCAGTAACAAGGACGAACTCCAGTGTTTAAGTGCAAACTAAACTATTTTGGAATCTGTACACACAGCAGATGCTGCTGCATCCAGCAACTCCACTTGGAGGTAGTGGCTCAGCATTCAGCCCTTGATAGCCTAATTAGGAAAGCAGCAGACCTGGAAGATAGGCAGCACCACAATACGTTGAGTCTAGTGGAACTTCAAGAAATGCCGTACATTAAGGACTTGATCACCTGTTACAGAATAAACTATCATCAGCTGCAGGATTAGGACACAATATAATAACTGAACAGCCCCACAGATCACTAAAACCCATTCCAGGGGATGATCAACCTCCTAGGCAATTCATTGTTAAACTATTAAACTATGCTGAAAAAGCAGAATTACTGCAAAAACTGAGGAGTGTTTATAATGGACAGATGCAAGGTCTCTCTCAAACCTTTTCACAACACACAGCTGCTAAGAGGAAATCCATTGCATCTGTTCAATCTTTGTGTTATAAAATGGGTAACAAATGTTACTAGTTTACCCCACTACTGTGAGGATTAAATGGAATGCAAGTTACACTCCTTTGAATTCCCCAGTTTGGTGCTAGAATTCCTACAGGGTAAGCTCATTCAAGAATCAGTGAACTACAAAGCTGGGCCTAATGTGACTGGTACCTCCCCAAACAGAGAAAGAAGCAAGCTTCCAACTCATCCAGGGAATTTGCAGCCATTTCCTCTGTGTGATCCTGGCATCATTCATTTTCCCCAATTTCTGGCAGTGCAGAACTGCTTAGACAGCCCAGAAAGGATTCATAAACCCCCTGCAAGCCAAAAGCTCTTCCAAGGAAATATACAACCCCATGGCAATGCTATGGCTGACCAACTGGAGACAATCTTCCACTAAAGGCCTTCCAGGCCAAGAGACAGGAACCAGTGGGGGTTGCTCTACATGAGACAAATAAATTAGGTCAGGATATAAGAAAACGGTTAACAAATACCACTATAGCAGGCATGGCAATAAGAAGAGTCATGGGTTATATCCTATATACTAAACCAAAGGATGGATGGACTGGACTTCCAGTGGTAAAAAAAAGTGCTATGACTGACTCACCTCGCATGGTCTTATCGCTAAACACATCAACCCCCCCCCCCCATAACGGGTGAGGTTAGAAACCAAACTACTTCAGGGTACCTCTCCACAAGTCCTGCCGGGGATTCAGATATTTCTGACATGCTTAAGGTAGTTGCAGTCTTTGGGAGTGACTTTTCAAGCACTCACACAGCTCCACAAGAGTACAAATAGTAAACTCTCAGGGATGCTGGACACCCCAGTCTGAGGACACTCCAAATTAATAATAGGGGGTTCAAATATTTGGTGAGCAGAATGGGACAAGAAGGGAATTCACTATATACATCATTTGTTGCAGGTGGTGTTCTCTGCCCCCACACTTCCCAATTGTGAGCACCTCAGGGGGAAATACAATCTAGAGGCCAGAGATATTTGCATATTTTTTAGTTTAGGCACACAATTTTCTCCTCGTCTAGCTTTGGAGCAATTAAACAAAGGATCCCCCCATATCACAATTCTTAACAGGGGCAATGAACAAAGTTAGTAAATCAGGACCCTGAGCAGCTCATATTTATAATAGCCTCATATACCCGGAGACCACTAGGATCCAGCAATTCCTTGGAGACTATTTGAAAAGTTTGGGTCATCAACCTACACCTGCGCTAATGCAGAAAACAGAAATGGTTAGACAAACTGAGATTTTACCCCTCTCTGTATGAACAATATATAAAGACACTATGTGGGGATTATTGCTCTTGTAGGAGCTCTGTAGTGGGAGACTCAGAGCAAGGAGCTGCATGTAAAGGATGTAAAGCAATTAACCCAGGGATCTCTCACAGGTTTATTCTTTGACCAAGAGCATCTATTATTTGGAGAGAGGTAGTCGGCTTATGTGATAAAGTCGGCACAGTAGCCTCTTTTGCAATGGAGGACTGGCTCTGCTTTCAATCAAGCCTTTTTTCTAAGTTGCTGACCACCTTAAGAACTTGGGCAGTTTTAATGATCCTTCTTTCTAAACTGTATATTGCCTCTGTGTGGAAATACCCTCAGCATATTTCAATAGTAGAATGGTGATCCTTCTTGACAGATATGCTAAGTGCTTAACCATGTTTGACCTGAATCATCCACCACCTATGCCTTCCCACAACAGAATGGATTTACCTGTGGAAGGCAATCAATAGTCTAAAGTGCTGGCTTATGTTATGAGTGCTGTATGACAGCTCACAGAATTAAAATTTAGTGGTTGTGTGTTGACAGTCAAATTTGACAGTTCGTCACCTCTTAGTTTGTAACAGTTACTGACTGTGTCTGTGATAAGTTATGTTTATGTTATATGTTATGATTTGAATTAAAAAAAACTGATGGACTTTTTGAAAAGGTCACCAAAGTAATGGATTAAGGTAAAATTGTACACACTGCATACCTCAATCTGGCCAAAGCTTTTGACACAATCTCCCACTCTCCTTTGACACAATCTCCCACTCTCCTTTGACACAATCTCCCACTCTCCTTTGATACAATCGCCCACTCTCCTTTGACACAATCTCCCACTCTCCTTTGACACAATCTCCCACTCTCCTTTGACACAATCTCCCACTCTCCTTTGACACAATCGCCCACTCTCCTTTGACACAATCTCCCACTCTCCTTTGACACAATCGCCCACTCTCCTTTGACACAATCGCCCACTCTCCTTTGACACAATCGCCCATTCTCCTTTGACACAATCGCCCACTCTCCTTTGACACAATCTCCCACTCTCCTTTGACACAATCTCCCACTCTCCTTTGACACAATCTCCCACACTCCTTTGACACAATCTCCCACACTCCTTTGACACAATCTCCCACTCTCCTTTGACACAATCTCCCACACTCCTTTGACACAATCTCTCACACTCCTTTGACACAATCTCCCACTCTCCTTTGACACAATCTCCCACTCTTGGGCATAGTAGAAAAGCTAAATAAACTGGGAATAAACTCCCGAGTCACCTATTGTTTTTTCAGCTGGCTCACAGATAAGATATAGGATATCAAAATAGTAGAAGCTACCTCCACAGAGACCATTCCTCAGTACAGTCCACCATGGTTCGGTGCTGGGACCTCTCCTGTATGGCTTCAACTTCTCTGAAGTAAAAGCCAACACCAAGGGGTTCTAGCTGACTAAGTTTGCAGATGACAGCACACTGAATGCCCAAATGACTTATTCTTCCTGCGTGAAGGTTTGTCCCAAATAAATAACTGATGCCAAAAAATGCATTACTATATCCTTTGGGAAGATATCTACCCTGGGAAACTACCACATTCACAATACGCACCTAAGATTTGACACAGTCAGGATTTGGGGAGTTATGTGGACAGTGACATAACATTCAACCAACATGTCCACTGTCATAAGAAAATTCTTCTATATTGAGCAGCTTGTAAACAAACAAAAAATGTCTAGAGTTAGAGATGTCATTGCCCCATTTTACTCAGTCCTCATTAGGCCAGTCACTGAATATAATGCCCACGTTGGCATGTATCTGTCCAGATACATGCAATAACTTAAACACCCATACAGATTCCTTACTAAAAGGATACAAGGTCTAAACAGTATGTCCTATATGGGCCATCTCAATCCTCTGTCACTGTACTCTGTACCCTACAGACTGCTAAAAGGTGACATGTGTCTGGAATACAAAATATCCTTCAACCAAGTACTGATGGGTGTACTATGCATCAGTAAGTCAAATGGCATCAAAAATACTCAGTCTGGGAATTTAAACTTCTGCAACATCAATAGAATGGTTAGGAGGGAGAGGTGTGCCTCACAAGAGGACACTACTGTTCTGGAATCGACTCCCCATCCACAAAAAAACAAACCTCATCCCTGTCCCTATTCAAAAGCAACTTGTATCTATAGATGGGTAATAGAAAATTTACCCCAGGACTTTCCCCTGCAATACAAATGGACAGAGGCAGCAACTAAATGCTTTCGCCCAAGCATGTCTCCCCTCATTTTATCTATGGTATGATCCCAGTTATTCTCTCTAGAAGTAATATAAAATTATCAACCACTGAAGAGGTAAGGCTAACCTAACACCAAACAGACAGGTTAAGTCAAACACCAAAAAGGAAATTGGCTATACTTAAAATGTACTACAAGGGCAGCTAACCTAAGAAACTATAAAGAAAACATGCACTTTTCAGTAAGGGAGTGGTGAGTACCATAGCTAGAAAACATTAGGGAGTTTAAGTTAAAAAAAAAATGATAAACAACCATCTAGCTGAAAAGTGTTTTTTTATAGTAGCTCTCACATTGAATAGGCAAAAGTGTGAACAAGAGCAAATTAAGAAAGTAATTCCTCAATAGATTCAGAATGTTATGTAGTACCTAAGGCTGTTGGGTAATAAATTTTTTTCTTTCTTGATATAGTTTTTTCACTTTGCTGCCTATGCATGGTATTAAATGTGCTGCTTACTAAAGGAAAGCACATTTTTAACAGCATAAGTGTATAAATACAGTGTAACACAAGCTGGGATACAGACTGAAGTAATAAAGACAGCCTACTCGCAGTTTATAGGTTCATAGGAGGTTACTAGGCTAATTATCCTAAATCAGCACTGACTGCCACTATCCAAGAGGGTCACAGATAGAACTCCTGGGGTGCATTTGCAGTTTCCCATCCAATCATCCAAGTTATGCTTAAAAAGGGTTAATGAGGGGATCTGTTTAACCTGCATTGGAAGTTTATTCCAGAAGGGAGACAACCTCTGATAGACATATCTGTCTCTCCAGCAAGTCCTGTTGATGTCAATTGCTGGGTTAAAGGAAAACTCCACCCTCTCATACAGTTTAACTCAATCTTTAGGTTTCTTTTCTCCCTACAATATGGTTCCAGAATTGTGTATGTACCAGAAACCTGCTTGCACTTTTTAAAACTTTTATTTCCTTGCATTGGAGTCAAAGGAATGAGTTATTTATAATAAACATAGTATCATTAGTGGACCGGAGTTCCGCTGTGGCAACCCCTAATCGGGAAAAGCCAAAAGACAGTAGTAAAGCATTATTAATGTATACATTCTAGTAAATGTTGCTCAATGATTTACTTGGTCCCTGTCACACATTGGCTATGTGCTGCACATGCAATCTCAGTCTTTATGTCAGTATTTTTTTCTTTACATTGCTAAGTGCATTTAATAATTGTTATTATCTTTGCCAATGCAGCCTACGTTGTGGCTGAAAAGGGTCCTGGGACCAGTTCACTTTCCTGGTTACCAAAGTATAAATAAATTTGAAATAGAAAAAAGGAGGGTGAACATGATAGAAATAATTGAGGAACTAGTAAAGCACATTTTAAGTCTACGTCATTCATGAGAGAAAAATCCTCCCACTGAAGGCATTGGGATGTAGCAGACCAACTAAGGTTAGAGACCTACTGCTTGTCACAAGGATCATTTACTGCTGTGAGTTTTCACACCTCGGCATGAGAGTGTGGGAGAGGGTTTGTCAAATAATTTAGGACTACAAAAGACTCCTCTTACAAAAACATGTTATTTATCTATTTCTTTTACTGCAATTTGCTAACAGCATAGAACAAGCTCTGACAGACACATAAATGAGGCTCAATCAGGTAAACATAGAAGCAGCTCTGTTACAGAAGGTGTGTTTAGATGACAGTGCTTCACAGTTCTGCCATTCAATGTTAATTGCATGAGAAAACAGAACCACTTCCTTATGTCTAGCATGAGTCATATAAAGAGGACTTGAAATATTCTTTGGGAAGAAGGAATGAAAGCAAGAAAACAAGATAACATTACCAAGGCAGGCCTCATCATCTGCTATTTTGAGAGAAATACATTAAAATTGTAAAAGAAGCACTTGGAGTGTTTTTGAGGCATGAAAATAGCTCTAAAACAAAGATACAATAAAAAACATGTTTTTTGAGTTCTAAGGTGGAGTTTTCCTTTAAGGTCCCTAGACCGAGTGAATGTTGTACCATTTGACTTACGAATGTGCAGCATTTCCATTAAGGCAGGATCAGAAGTTGCTCTGTATGCAAGGCATGGGTCACTTCTGAATAGTCTATACAGTACACAGAACAGTGACAGTGATTTCTGTCTGTCCATGTAAGGCGTGCTGAAGACCTTGAATTTTCTTTGTGAGGAACCTTTGAGGTCTGTCCAATTGCTGCAGGTGCATGTTTAGGTACACACCAAAAGCAGCACTGTATTATATTAGTGGCCTGATGAGGGAAGAGTACAGGGGGGTTATAACCTCTTTTGCTCTGGAAGCTATGCCCTTGGTTATGAAGGGAGCAATGTGAAAGGCCTTCCTTACCACCATGGAGACATGGTGATCAAAAGTAAGGTTGCTCTCAACCAGTCTGCCCAAATCTCTCACCACTGATTTAGAGCTTAGGGTGTTGTTATTAATATGGTAATCTGCAGGGACATCACCGTTGCCAAAGGGCACTATAAGCACAGGGAGAAAAACATAGAAGATACACAGATAACTATAAAGGAAAAGTACAAAATAACCAATTTACTGATGACCACAAAAAGTTTTACAGAGAACTGGGAAACAAGGTAAAAAGAACTGAAAGACCACCAAAAAAGAGGAAATAGCTACATTTTGGGAAAGTATTTCTAAAGATCCTGTGGAACATAACAAATATGCTAAATGGATAGAAGAAGTAAAAGAAATAATAAGAAGTTTAAAGGCATAGAATATGAAATGGGCTGAATTAACAGCCAAAGAGATTGAAATAAAGTTATGAAAAGCCTCCAATTGTAAAACCCCAGACCCAGATACAGTACCTAACTTCTGGTTACAAGTATTAACATCTTAGCATGAAGACTTATCCATGAATAAGAACTATTTATATGTACACACCAAACAGACACCCACCTAGCTAACAGGAAAAACAATGCTCCTACTGCAATAGAACAAAAGGGTAATAAAAGAAAGTCATACGGAACAAATAATCATTTGTTGATAAATAATGTCATAATGGAGGACTATAAAAAGGGGAAGAATCTAAGTATGGAATGGATTGACTAAAACAAAGCATCTGACAGTATCCCACATTCATGGATAAAAGAGTGCTTAAAAATGTATAAGATACATCACTGATCAATTACATTACAGTGACCATGAAACAATGGCAGACCACTTTGCAATTAAACCACGATAAAGGACAAATTATTATTCCGGAGATAAAAATTCAAAGGGGGATATTCCAGGGTGATTCCCTGCCACTGCTGTTATTCTGTCTTTCCCTTAACCCATTAAGCTGTCTACTTAATAGATTAGGTTGTGGCTATCATTTGGCTCCTAGAAAACAACAAAGTGTAAAGACTTCCCATTTTCTTTTTGTCAGTGATTTAAAACTGTATAATAGCTTATCAGATGAGGAACTGAAAGCACAACTGCAAGTAGTCAGAACTTTTTCAAATGATATAAGAATGTCATTTGGTCTTGATAAATATGCAAAAGCAACCTTTAAAGATCAATTTGGGACAAGAATGTGATATAAGAGAACTTGAGCAAGAGGGAGTAATAAATATTTGGGAACTGATGAAGGATCAAGAGCAAAACGTAAACAAATGCAAATAAAATTCAGTAAGGAATATTTTAGAAGACTTAAATTACTTTTGAAAACAGTGTTGACATCTAGGAATAAAGTCCAAACTATAAACCAATTTGCTCTTTCTGTCCTAACTTACAGTTTTGGAGTGACTGACTAGCCCCAATAGGTGTTGGTTAGAGTATATAGGAAAACAAGAAGGATGCCTCATGCTCATCAATAATTTATAAAAATCAGTACATACCAAGATTATATATTCCCCATTCAGAAGTAGATATAGGCCTCCTTGAAACTGATTGCATATATAGATCTGCAACTGTGGGACTGCACATATATCTGCTGATATCACAATACCCAAACATAGTGAAAGTTTCGAAACATGAGGAGAATAAATCTAAGATGACTTCCCTGCTTAGTCTAGCAAAAGCATATTGTAGTCAAGTAGTAATGGAAATCAAACCAGGCGTAAATGGAAATCAGGCAGCAACTGAATGTCTCAAAAAAACAAAAGAATGAATATAAGGTGAAGGATTAGATGAGAAGGTAAGAAATGTGGAAAATGCATAAATATAGTTGCAAGTATATAAAACTCCTGGAAGAACCTCATATTGATCAGGATCGAATGCAGGAATGGTTAAGGAGAGGTGAATTCAAACCAAAAGATGAAAGGTTGATACTGACACAGCCCAAGACAGTGGGCTCCGTACACGTTGGTTTACAAAGTCCATTGAACATATGGGAGAAACAATTGGAAACAGTCGCATACTTTGTTGCTGGTTTTGACATACTGCAGAAATACTGTATACCAAAAGGCATAATAATGTGGCAAGACTGTTGCACTGGGGAGTGTGCAAATATTATGGTACTAAAGTGGCTGAAAAATATTGGAAACATGAGCCAAAAAGCATCATAGAAAATGATGAAGTCTGCATTACATGGGATCACCCATTGCCAACAGATGTGAGAAAACCAGATATAGTGGTCCATGAAAAGAAGACAAAAATAGCATTGATCATTGAAATTACTACACCAGTGACTACAGTGTCTTGCATACAGACAGACATAAAGTCATAAAATATCAAAATTTGCAGGTGGAAACAACAGCAGTGTGGAAGAAGGATACCCAGACAGTTCCAGTAGTAGTATGGGCAACAGGTCTTATAAAAAAGAATTTACAATCTTACTTGGATATATTACCGATACATGTAACTCCATACGAATTGCAGAAGTCATTACTAGGCACATTGCAGGTAATGCGAAGACCACTTTTGGCTAACATCAAAGATTGAAGCAATATTAATTTCATGAATTTTAATTTCACTTTGACATAGGAATGGGGGCCATTCCCATCATGGTATTAAAAACGCAAAACACTTAGATGAAACACTTGGAGAAATTAAAAAAAAAAGACTATAATGCATTTTTTGCATTGAGATTAAGACCATGACTTTGGCATAGTCATTCGTTTGCTTAAGTCCTTCTTGTAGAATGTTGACATCATTTGGAGACTCAGTGGCTTTTCCCAGTTTGCAATCATCAGCAAACGTTGTCAGCCACACACCTTTTGTTTTTGCCTGTACTTCTGACAAGTAGATTCCAAACAGTAGGGGTCTCAGCACCGATCCCTGTGGAATACTGGTAATGGGTCTGCTGGTGAAGGTGAAGTTCCCTATTTTGACTGTATGTGTTCTGGCGGTGAGCCAGTTTGCAACCCACCTGACAATATATGAGTTGACCCCTAGCTGGGTGAGTTTTTCAATGATACCTTAGTGGAGGATTGTGTCAAAGACCTTGGCCAAGTCTAGGTAGACCGTATGCACAGATTTGCCTTCATCCAAGGCTTTGGTGACAATCTCAAAGAAGTTCACCAGGTTCAACAGGCAGGATCTCCCTTTAACAAAACCAAACTGGTTAAGAAAAGCCTCCTATATCCTTGCTGATAAGGGCCATGATGATTCTCTCCATGGCCTTGCAGACAAGGCTGGGTAGGCTAATGGGTCTATAGTTACAGGGGTTGGTGAATGCAACCCCCTTGTGCAAGGGAATGACAGTCGCTGTTTTCCATTCAGCAGGGACAAAACCAGTGCTTAGGCTGTAGTTGAAAAGAGTACCTGATGTTGTTGTTAACTCCTATTTTAAACCATTAAGAATGCAGTCTGGGATGTTATCAGGTCCTATAGAGGCTGTGTTTATGGCCTTGGAGAGAGCAGTTAAGACATGATCTTTAGAGATACTAGGTGAAGAATAGGTGGTAGGAATATTTTAGGGTATATGTGGCAGGAAGAGGGGGGAGAAGTTTTCACTGAACCTGTCCGCTAGCAGATTGGCTATTTCTACTGGTCCAGTATATGTGGTACCATTCACTACCAGTTCAGCACAAATCTGGGCTTTTCCTTTACATTTTCAGATGTAGCTAAAGAATGCCTTATGGTTATCCTTAGCTTGGGATACTAATCTAGATTCATAGTTAGCTTTAGAGGATTGTGCAAAATGTCTTATTTGCTTGTTCAAGCTGAGAAGGGTGTGCTTCCAATTTTGAGATCGTTCCCTCTTGCTCATAGACAGCAATTTCTTCCTGTTACTATATAACCTGCTTATGAAGGATGTCCACTGGGCAGGCTTGTTTTTTCTTGAGGATCTTGCTATGGTCCTATCAGGAATGGCTGAGTCAATACAGTTGTATAGATGGTTATACAATGTATCTGTGTATATCCAAGTATAAGTGTCTTAGCAGTCAGCTTTGAAGCTATTAATGCCTTCTGGTAAGGGGCTGTAGTTGGCTTTGGAGAAGGTTTTTAGCCTAATTTCTGCTGAGAGAGGGTCTAATGCTATCATTATTTTTGAAAGAGGCTGATTTATGATCAGACTTCACCAGGGAGGACTGCACATTTGTGGTCGTGCATCGTTCTACCATGTTGGTGAGTACCAAGTCTAGAATGTTTGGAGCCCTTGTAGGGGTACCAACTATCTGCTCCAAGGCATCTGAGTTAACAAAGTCCAAGATCCTTTGGGGCAAGTGTGTTTATACACATAATTTACACAATCTATGAATGGGTAGTTAAAGTCACACATAACCAGGGTGTTTGGTTATATTTTGAGTGACTCAAGTAGATCCAAGTAGGCAGTGTAGATATCATGCTTCATGGATGGGGATCTACAGCTGGTGATAACTTGGAGAGGGGACTTTCCTATAGTTATATGCACATGGAGTAACTCTAGGGAATCGTTCTGTTTAACCAATCTGGAGGTGTATTTATCTTTGATGACTATTAATACTCCTCCATATTTTGTGGTCTGAACATGTGGAAGACATTATATCCCTCTAAGGCCAGGGTGCTCTCCATGGCCTTGAACCAGGTCTCTGTGACTGGACAGATATCTGCGTCTTCAAAGCTGAGGAGTGCTTTCAGTGAGTGCACTTTCAGATTTAGACTCCTAGTATTTATCAGCATAACCATACGGTTGTTTTTTGAATTTTACATCAGTAATTTTGTTTTTGTAACATTGCCTAAAAAAGGCACTATGGGGGAGGCAAGAGCCTTAGGCAATAGCCAAAAGCCCAGACGTGACAGGTGTAGACCATCTCTGGTAAGGCATCATGGTCTGTCAATCATACCATCTCAGGCTGACAGGAACTGGACCCTCTTAGAATGACACCAGAGATTAAGCCAATTGTTGAAGTCAATAATTTTTTGTCTGTATTGACACATCATCCGAGGTGAAAGTAGAATGTTGTTTAAGGCTAGGGACATACCCACCTGGGACACATAATCAGAGAGCTTTTTCATATAGTCCAGTGAGGTACGTCTCATCTCATCAGGTTATTATCTGTAGTTATAAGATATGCATAAGGCACTTTTCGATTAGTACAGCTGGCCTAGATATATGCTATATCCGATATACATAGAGGTTAAGAAAGAAGAATATGGAATGAGATGGGAGGGCGAGAAGTTTTCATTGGGATGTATTTCTGTGCAGGAGCAAGAAGGTTAGTGATGTGAGAGCGGTTATGAGTATAGGAATATAAGTAATTGCCGATATGTTGCTGAATAAATAGATTATTAATTTTTTATAAATAGAGTATGTTGCTGGGAGTTTAACAGCATACTATGAGAAATATACGTTAGTTCACGTTCACATCTGTGTATATAGGATAAGATCTATAAAAATTTTGAATGGTAACATTAGGAATGATTATAACATATAGAGAAGTGAGCCTGTGATGAAGCCTCATATGTCTTACGATGGGACATAAAGGTAGAACTAAATATGACAAAGTATACTGAAGTATGAGTAGCTGTTATAATAGATGAATACATTGTCATAAGGGCAGCAGAACATGCTGCATTCATTATGATTAAAGTCAGCATTGCAATTGATTTAAAGAATTTATATATGCGGAAACGCATTGATGAATTGGTTGTTGATGCAAGGACTGTTTGAGGTAGTACCCATTTTATGTTACCATAGGAATACGATCTAATATTATGATCATACATGCTGACATTCAGCATGAGAGGAATATATGTAAATGGAAGGTTAAAGACTGGAAGCGATTATTGGCCATAAAGAAGGAATGTGCAGTTTCTTTATGTAAGCTCTGTTAGTACTATGACGGGCAGTATATATTTTAACAGGTTTTAAAATGTTATTTAAAAAAGTTATGAGTCTTAATGTATAGTAAGCTGACATCAAATGTATTGCGATTTGCTATATAAGTTTTAGAAGAGTTAAAAAGTCTATGCACACAGCTATGGATACTGTATCTTTAAAAGATTTTGAATTTTGTGGTGATGACACGTTTAGTTTTAATGAGCATGCGCCAGTTAGAATGTGGATGCATAGACTCGAGCAACAACAGGTGGGAATGATTCATGTAAAAAGTTATTTAAATGGTTTTAGAACGTGTTTCTGCTTAATGGTCTGAAGAAGCCACCAGCTTAGGTGGTGAAAGCGCTTACCGTTCTGTTTTATTTTTTGTCTTAATTAAAGTACATGATTTTGGAGCCGTACATTCGGAGACCGTTTTGTTTTCTGTTGATTTGCTTTTTGGCTACATTTTACGGTCGAAGATTTGTCTGCTTAGTATTTTATTGTCTCCATTTATGGAATAGCTTTGCATTACTAAAGCCATTCCTATGCCCTATTACATTTCTGTACACCACAGTGTGCCTGACCCACAGGAATGTATACAGCATATTTGTCCCTGCGGTATTTCCACCACAGGGCCACTCTACCTTTCCGTGTTATCTTAATGTGTTCCAGAAGAAATCGGTTCTTTATTAGCACATAGTTAATTATGTTCATCATAGCAAGCACAGCACTCTGGTGGGCCATAGTTCTTAGAAAGACAAAAATATGTTACTTGAACTCCTGTTTACTGCAGTGAAACAGACACGTTTAAGTCCTCACAATCTATCAAATAAGTGTATTCACTTTTACTGTGATTTACTATGTATTTTCACTTTGCATTTCTCTTTCTTGTGACAAACCAAGTCAAAATGGATTCTGAATCAATAGTTAAAAGCCCACCATGGAGCTGGAAAAAAATGATGAAAAGCTCCACTAGTGTACTGACATGACGCAGTCAGATGACAAAAATAAGATTTTGTAATATTCTAAAACAAAGGTAACTTTAAAACCATTAAAATGAGCAAGTAAGAAGTGTCTGTTTATTTCTTTCGGCTTTTCCCAGTTAGGGGTCGCCACAGCGGAACTCCGGTCCACTAATGATTGGCAGTAGATTTTTGATGTGCTGGCTTGCCGGGCCTAACGCACAGCCTTCAACGAAGGAACGCCCATTCACGCATGTAGTTACTAATAAAAAGGGCGAGGGGAGCTACTAGTTAAGAGTGACATTAACATCCTGCCTCTAAAATTCAACATAAACATTGCTGTGTTTTTTTTTAGAGTATTTTACTATCAACCAATACGATTTAAATGTTACATCCAGACTGATATTTTGTGCTCTGTACAACTGCAAATCTAAGAAATGCTCCACTCTTACCCATTAAATGTGAAGCAATGCCATTTTAAACTTGCTTACTTCCCAGCCAAGAAAACACAGAGTCAAGGAGTGTATTCAGAAATAAACTGCACACTGTATCAGGTGAAAAAGCACTGTGAATGTCGATAAGCAGTGAGGGGGAGATTCAGAGATATACACAACATGACCTAACTGAAACACAGTATGGTATGAATTGCGTGTGATTATTTACATGCAATGCATGCAAATAACTGCATGTCATTAACAAATGGCTGTAAACATGCTAATGACAGTCACTGCATATGCAAATGAGAAAATCAAAAATGGTGGCACAATTCAGTCAGTGAATGCTGTAATCAGTTTATCTGTTCGAAATAAGTTCCTGATAAACAGGTGTAGCTCTCAAGCTAAGATGTTGGGAGCACCTTCTACATCAGCAGTTCATCATGTGATAGTGCCCACTTCGGAAGCCTGTGACTATGATGTGGTGGGTCACCACCCTTTGCATCACAAACCAGTGTATCAATGGCTCATATATCATTACATCCATGACCCGGACATAGTTTATTGCTATCAAGTGGACACAGACTCCATACAGGAGCTAGCAGGCATGTGCAGTCCTCACATCTGATTAATGGGGATGCATGGACTGACTATCCCAAATGACAAAAGTTTTGTAGAGCATTAACCATTCTTGTTACATGGACCTTTCAGCATCTGACTGCGAACATGCTAAGGATTTCATTGCCCTTAGGTTCACAAATCCTACACCAATTCCTAGATGTGATGCTGATGCTTGTGAAAGAGCATATTTGGTTAACATGGACAGTGAGAAAATAACTTTCATTATGCAGACATTTCATGGCATAGTCTGTTTCCCTGGAGTGCTATGGGCCAATTGACTACAATCATCACAAATGCTTCCACATAGCATGCGATATATCAACCAGAAGGCTTCTGCTCCATTAACTACCAGGTCTGCAGAGCACAAGATAGCATATAAAATGTGTCTGTGTACCAGTCAGGCAGTTTCCATGAGTAACATATCTGGCATTTGTAATCTATGGTAGTGTTTTGTGCAGGGGTCCTTTCACTGGGTCATATATTAGGTAAGTGTAAGGCAAGTAAAAGGTATATGCCCTTTTTCCCACTGTAGTACAATCCTGGAGTTAATATATATAGTTGGGGGGCACAGACCCCCACATTGGGGGGTGTGGGGGACAAAATTCCCCCACTTAGTTTGGGTATATATTGTCTTCTGGAAAGAGTTAGCCATTGGTGTTGTAAGTATGCATATCTATGGTTTAAAATGTATTGTTTTGAAGCTTTCGGTGAAATATAATATAAAACCAAACTAGATGGGGGACTATGCCCCCCACACCCCCTAACTATATATATATATATATATCTTTCGGCTTTTCCGGGTTAGAGGTCGCCACAGCGAAACTCCGGTCCGCTAATGATTGGCAGTAGATTTTTATGTGCTGGCTTGCCGGGCCTAACGCACAACCTTCAACGAAGGAACACCCATTCACGCATGTCACCACATAGAAGACGCTGTAACTGAGAATCGAATGGGCAACGCCTAACTGTCAGGCGACAACACTACCGCAGCACCACCACCGCTATATATATATATATATATATATATATATATATATATATATATATACATGCACACACACACACACTAACTCCAGGATCGCACTACAGTGGGAAAAGGGCATGTACCTTTTACTTGCCTTAAAGTACTCTACACGGTACCAGTACTGCACTTCAGTGAAATGAGTTTTCAGTAATTTGAGCTATCAGCGATTTTGTCAGGGTGAATTAAAATTCAGTGAAATGAGCTTTCAATGAAACAAAGTAGGCATACATATACATATATATATATATATATATATATATATATATACACTGTACTACACACCTATGACAATAAATTGCCATTCATATCCACTGGTAATATCCTTAGTCATATCATATAATAGGTGTTCCTTGCCATTGATGTGTATTGCTGTCTTAACTGTTGTTTCTCATTCCAGGTCCTAATAACGTGTATCACATCACACTAACCATTGTAGTTCGGTCCTGTTTCTCCTCTTCCACGTTTAATTATGTTGTTTTGACATTTTGTTTTTCCCAATTTATTATTCCTTTTTTCTGCAAGACCAGACATGGATCAGGCAACAATCAGGTAGTGGCTGCCATGCTCTGTATGGGACACTGCACTGACTGCTGAGTTCCCAGCAGGTTCCATGTCAGCATCTTTGCAGCATGACAAATGTAACCCTGCAGACGCTAACCTGGATGGCACACTGGTGGCTTTTGCTGCTGCATATTTGATGACTGCTATAGGCTTCTCAGAGAGTGACCACAGAGGTGACTGACTTATGGGCAGGCCCCCTCTGGGACAGGTTGACAGACTATCAACCTGCATTATTCCTCTGCATGGTATTCCCCTTCCTTGTGTGTCACTCCTCCGTCTGCAGTCCAGTCCGCCCCATTGCCCATTCTCTGTCTGTACATCTGTATCTCCATTGTGCTCCCACCATTGTGCAAATACCTCTCCTGTCAGTCTTTGTGTTATATGAGTGTGTCACCCCCTGCTGCCACCCCTATAGTCTCTTCCTGCACTCAACTGCCAACTGTATTTATAAGATCAGAAGTGGCCCACTTAAAATGGAAGACAGAGCTTCTTAATGCTAATTTTTTTCTATTCTATCCTGATAGTAGACAAAGTGTTAAAACAGAAAATAAAGGACAACTTAGGCAAATATTTACAAATGACTGAATCTAGCAGTTTATCAAGAATTTCAATAGATCATAATGTTAACACAAGTAATTATACAATAAATACATATTTCAGAAAAAGTTACTAATGTATATATAGGTTTTGCTGATTTATGGAAGGGAGCATATTAACTGCAAAGACTGTGCTGAGCAAAGGTGCATCACAGTGAATTATGAGCAACTGTAGAACTCATTCATCAAGAACATGCCACAAGGGTATTCAGTGTGAAACCACGTCCACATGTGGTCATAATGCCAGTATGCTATTTTTTTATCCCGTGGATGCATACATGCTGGGAAGATTCCTTGTGGAAGGTGATAAGAGAAGTATGGATAAGGTAAGAGGATAAAGGAGGTAGTAAGGCCACAGAAGCAAACATACAATGTGTAGACAAGACTGCAAAAGGAGGTGGTGTGACAGTCAGAGATGTAGAAGACAAGGGATGAGGAAAATCACAAGGGCACTCCAATCTACCACATCATCAAATTTTAATAAAAAAATGTATAAAAAGTACTCAAAGCACACATATTTTGAGACCAACCCCTTTTCAATGTGTTATATACTTGCTGGTCAAAACCACCTCTTATTTTCTTATTTATTTACCGGGAAAGTCCATTGGGTCAAAAGAGTCCATTTTCAATGGAGGCCTGGGGAGAAAAGCTCCACGTATATTTATACAATTGTAAATTTACATGCAAAACATGAGATATTACATAGTTTAAAAGGACTAGTATACGCAAGATACGAGTTTAGGAACACCAAGAATGCAAAAACCAGCGTTTTTTCAGCGTAAACGTACTTTAATGAATTTCCGTCTTCGCTTCTACAAAGGTAGAAGCTTCATCAGACAAGTAAGAAGCGCCAAAATGGCTCAATTTAAAACAAACCACATCCTATGATGTCATTTCCTTAACTACCAAAAAAGTAGTTAATATTTTAAAACAACAGTTTATATTAATCAGTTGAATAAACATAGTTTAAAATCAAAACTAACTTCAACATATAAGTGTATCTATTTACATTCAAACAATATTTAAAATATTATTATATTATTATGATTAGTACGCCACAGTACCAGTTTTATAATAAATAAAGCTACTTTTTAAAAACATGCTATTTCCTACAATATTAGAAGGTGGATATTAACCACTACATATAAATACAGGCAAAGAAATCTACCGCAAGTAACTTTTATACTTTAGAAAAACAGAAATATTACAAGCTTCATTTAATAGTTTAAAAGGAAATAACAGATATGCAAGGGCATAGAAAAAATTTATAATAAACATTAAATGTAGTTAAACAAAAAAATCATAGAGATCAATGCAATATCAAAGCATTTAGAGGCAGTATCAACAATAACAAGTTGTTAAAGCATAGTATAAAACATTTGAGGTCTAGGCTTGCCCAACTGCGTTTAACAATTGTAAAGTAACAAGGAATACTGGGTTATGAGTCTTACTAGTGTATAAGTATGCTAGAAGTAATCAGGAATGAATGAGAGGAAGGTAAGAATGGAGGTGAAGATGCAGTAGAATAAAAATGAGAGGATGGAGAGTCGAGAAACGGGTAAAATAGAGAGAGGAGAGAATTATCTTAATTTAACGTTAGCATATGCAGCTGAGAGGTGGCTTGAACCAGTAACCACCATAACCTGCAGTATGACAGATTGTGGATTAATGTACTTAACTATTTAGACAGGCTAACAGGTATCTGTATTTAGAGATGATGTCTATAAAAAATGCACATATACAAAAAAAACACGCTGCTTCGATATAAATTTCATTCACAAGTGATATGCAAAGCAAACAAGTTTTCTTTTATAATCGATAGATGTACACCCAACCAGTAATGATGATCTTACATATTTACCTTGTCTAATGCTGCAGTAAACCTTAAATATTTTTCAAGACACCACAGCTGTGGAGAAGAGCTTGAACCCACAGTCATCTCCACAAAGTGTGAGCAGAGCCTAGACATCCTGACTCACTTGCCCACATATACAAGAGGATACATGCACAAACACACTAATAACACTGTACAGATATACTGCTACCTTTGAGCTACAGTAGTAATGAAAGAAGGGACACTGGTGTATGAAAGGTTTATATTTGTGACTGAATTCCTATTACTGTTAATATCAAAAGCAAGCCATTATGAGGCAAGAATGTTCACGCTGACATTTAGGCTCTCCATTCTTCTCCGTTGCAGCTGCCTGTTCCATTCCATACCTTCAGGGGCTATAGACATAAAAAAGAGAACATATAATATTCCTGCATGATGTGCAGTGCCAGTTTAAATGCATAGCTAACATAACCGGTCTATTTACAATAAATACATGATGCCAGTGTTTTACCTTCATCTTCCCATCAGCCAAGAAGGTCAGGATTGCAACTGTAATGGTGACTCCACTGTTCACCTGTGCAGAGAATGCTAGTTGCATGGGTGAGAGCCTGGGTTAAATGATCCCAGGCTTCACTCTTATGCTGAAACCCTTTACAGCCCTACTTTGTAAACATCTAGCTGTAATCCTTATGCATGAGGTTAAGAAATATCTTTAACTCCTCCTGACTCCAGTTCTGTCCTCTCATTCTCCTGCCATAATTTCTCATTTTGAAGACTCTCAGGGAAAAATGGTGAAAAATTGTTGCTCCGTTCAGGTCTTATGTATCCTACCCGCTGTGCATTGACAGGTATCGAAGGGCACCTCATTTGCATGATGCATGGCTAACTTTAAAAATATAGGTACTGTATTATTAGGGTCTATATCAGTCCATTACAATGAAATTGGATCAAACACAGGATTGTCAACCCTCATTCAATGAAAATCGTTTCAGCGATTCATTGAATTTACCAAGGGCAAGTAAATACTTGCCCTACAGCACAACAGACCGACAGCTGTGCCCTCCACATGCCCCCTAACTACATAAAATAAATTTGAGATTGTACTACAGTAGAGAAAAGGGCAAAGTTGTGCTGTAGGGCAAGTACTTACTTGCACTTGGTAAATTCAGCGAATTGCTGAAACAATTTTCATTGAATGAGGGCAGATGATCCAGTGTTTGCTGCAATTGCATTGTGACAGACTAATATAGATCCTATTATTATTATGGTTCATAACAGCACTTTAAGGTTGAAACATGGCAGACCCCAATCCCTGTGTATGCTGTTAAGAAATCCAGTACTACAGTCACTGTGTACAGATGGCCATATTTGGAATTGCAGTCCCCCCAAAACATGACCTAGCAAGTATGTTCAGTGCTGCATGCAAGGATCCAGGAGTATGCATGGCAT
The DNA here is from genome assembly GCF_019279795.1 of Protopterus annectens. Taxonomy (NCBI): domain Eukaryota; kingdom Metazoa; phylum Chordata; order Ceratodontiformes; family Protopteridae; genus Protopterus; species Protopterus annectens. Next base: position 963,000,115 of record NC_056747.1, read on the forward strand.
CAAGGAGATGTCTGGCTGATGCTTACCAGGTTCTTATCATGCAGACTAAGAAAACAATAATGAGCTCATTATTGCCCAGACAGGTGACTCTATACACTAAGCATGATGGGAAGCACAGAGCCTCATCACACTGTGGATGAACCTTCTGGTACTTAGAGTTTGATTCCTGTATAAACTGACTTTGGAGAAAGCATTTTATCATGTTTACAGTTGTAAAACTCTCAGTTGCCTGTATAGGTGTGTTTCTGGGTAATACTTATTCTAGGTATTTTGTCCTTTGGTGTATGTACATATGATTCTTTATCCAGCATCAGCACTATGGAACTGGGCCCACCTGATCTTGGAGGATCTGCAGCCTCAGACCATGATGGCATGTATGAGCTGCCACTCTCAGTGACAGAAGTGTGTGTGCTCGACAAAGAATGTGACCACTACATACCCACCTCAGACTATGAACACAGTCACGGTGCCTGTGGATACCCAGGTTACCTAGATATCAGAGAGGACAGATTGATGGGGATACTACAGATAAAGAAAATGTTGTTGGCCCACAGTAAACAAATGTCTGAAAACAAATGTCTAAATCTGCCCCTAGCACTCACTGGCACAGAGGTCCACACAGGGGGATTGGTAATAGGACTCATTGGAGACCTGGTTACCGCCATCACCCTGAGGTTAGTGTGTCAATGGCAGCAACCCATTGTTTGTGATGGGCCATCATAAAAGCATATGCTAGCACCATCACAGCCATGGCAGAGACTGTGAGGGTGATCCAAGGTGTGTCTGATGACCTACAGGAATGCATATCCCATATGTGTGATTCCTTGGCTGGAATGTATCATAGACTGGTCAATGCAATGTCTTCTCTGTCTCATCTGCCAGTGGCAAGGGGCCATCCATGGAGCTGATCATCTGCTACTTTCACAAATGTTAGCCAAAGTGGCCATGGATCCCACTCCTTCAGTGCTAGCACTTCCACAGCAACATATATTGTGGAGGTGTCTACTCCCAAGAAAGGCTTTCCCAGTGGTCATGGCTGTCATCATGTAGGTACATCCCCTAGCAGATGTCTCTGTCATGCAGCACGTCAGCACCTATCCAGGGTCATGGTGCATCCAGTGTAACTCCTGGCAGTGCCAGTTATTATGTCTGAAGGTGTGCATGGGATGCTGAACACTCTACCATGCATACAGTAGACCTGTCCAATACATTGAATCACAGTGATGCAACTATTGCTGAGGCCATGTCTCAGCAGACCCACACTCACACCACCCTTACCAGCCAAGTGTTCCAGATTGTGTGGAATGGATTGCATTTACATAGCCAAGAGTCACTTTTCAGCTGTTCCACATTGAACAGTCATGGCTCCGCTTTGTGCTTTTTTAAATTTTATCATATACTGCAATTACAGCTAATCAGCATTACAGTATATGAGCCAATCTGATAACTTCTAACACAAAGTGAGCAAATGAGGACACACAAAGAAGTTATCCAATAGCTTGCCAGTACAGTTTTCACATCACTGCAATACCTTCAAAAAGGGGATCTGACCATGTTGGAGACAGACAGGCGAGCCAAAGTGTTCAGCTGCATCACTAAAAAGTTGCTGCGACACCCAGCATGTATGCAGGGTACAAAACAAGCCTGATCTGAAAGAAGAGAACTGTAGACTTGGTCCCATATTTCAAAAGGGCTGTGATTTTCTTCCTGCAGTGTGTTTTTGGGACAGCTGTGGTACTGCTGCTGGGCTGCTGCTACTGAAAGCAACTGTTTGCTGGATAATCATAGTAGCTTGGTTGATGCATTTGGATTTTTGTATTCATGATCCTGCCTGCCTTCTCTATAGCATAGAGTGTTGTGGGGCTTGTGGAGAGCCAGTGACGAGTGTCTTAAATGACTGGCAGTCTTTTGTCTAGGGCTCCATTCAACCTAGGCTAGCCTTATTGATTGCAGTCAGAAGGTGAGGTATATAGTCCATAAAGTGGCTATAATGAGTGGGTATTGCGGCAGTGTTCTCTTTATCCTCTCTCCATATGCTCCACCCATGCAAAAGCCAAAAACAAATACATGGACTGGTGTTTAATGGATTGTTATGGAACTTGCAGCTTTAAGTTGCTATACATGGACAGTTAGTGCTGTGAATGCTGAAAAGGCACTGAAATTAGAAATCTCTGCTGATAAAAAATAAATAAAAGGAAAATACTCTTTGAATCACTAATTGATTTGTATCAGATCTTTGACTCTGACTTTCTACCTCACGTATTGTTGATTTAGAGTACATACATTATTTTTTAAATGCCACCACTTTTGTCTGTTAGCATTATGGATAACAACTTAATTAGCTATGCCAAACAGCAATTAAACACATAATAGGTAATTACTTGTTTGTTTGTCTTTCGGCTTTTTCCCAGTAAGGGGTCGCCACAGCGGAACTCCGGTCCACTAATGATTAGCAGTAGATTTTTATGAAACGCCGAGGTGCCAGCTCGACACCCAACCTTCAACGAAGGCACACCCATTTACACATGCATGTCTTTCGAATGCTACCCAACCGCGGGGAGGACATGCAGACTCCACACAGAAGGCACTCCCAAGCCAAGCCGAGAATCGAATGGGAGAACCTCTTGCTGTGAGGTAACAACACTACCGCCGTACCATCGCGGCATACATAATTACTCTTAAATGAAAGTGAGGAAAAAAAAGATGACCACAAAGAATCAACACACACTGTTTTGTTCTTGATCAAATTACCTTTAATATAATGTGTGTGCGTAAACTAGCATAGATTCTACATGATATACTGTACTGCCCCACCATGCCATATTTTGAGCAACCAAATGAATACCGCATTCAACAATGTAAAGATCATCATCAGAGTGCAGTCAAGGAGAAAGGAACGACACTATATATTTGTCTGTAGTGTTGTTTCCTATTACTACTAGTACTTTGGCAGAGCAAAGTATACCTTTTCATACACATGGCAGATCTGATGAAGTTATTTCATCAAGTGTCACTGGGAGTGTATTTGATATTTTAATGCTTGGTGTAAGTGTACTGCGGTGGTGGTGCTGCGGTAGCATTGTCGCCTCACAGTAAGATGTTGTCCTGTTCGATTCTCAGCTAAAGCGTTTTCTGTGTGGAGACATTTGTGAATGGGCGTACCTTCGTTGAAGGTTGTGCGTCAGAGCTGGCAACTTGGCACGTAAAAATCCACTGCCAATCATTAGTGGACCGGAGTTCCGCTGTGGCGACCCCTAACCGGGAAAAGCCGAAAGACACAACAACAACAACAACAACAACAACAACAATGCTTGGTGAAAGTGTATACTTTCTTTAAAAGGATGTTAAATGAGCACAATTAATGTTTATTCCAGGGGTTCTCCTCTGACTGGAACGGTTAAAAACAGACAGGTTTCCAGGGACCTCCCACCCTTGGGGGATACTTTCTAATATATATATATATATATATATATATATATATATATATATATATACACACACACACACACTCTCCCAGATCCAGTCATGAGGAGGGTATGATCCTTGGAATGACCAACCAAACCAGGAGGCCGTATTTCTGACCTTCCCACATTTGAAAATGAGCTGTTTAAATGCTACTGCAATTTATACTGTAACACACTGCTGCACTTAATGTGCCTTGAATAAAGGGAAAACCTTTCAACATTTTTGACTCAAATATTTTTTACTAGAAATTAACAGCTTTAGACAGTTCAAATAACCAGAAATGGAGGATAGGATTTTCACCTTTGGATTCTTACTGAGGGCAAATCCTTCCACTCCAAAAGCTATCAATTATTAGTTTTATTACCACTAGTACAATACATTACTGTAGTGTACAGGGACAGCAGACATAACATATTTTCATAAAATCAAGCATTTTATTGCAGTAAACACAAAACTGAAACAAAGTGACAAGAACATTTGAGGATTGAAAGCATCTTCTCTTATGTAATACAACTTTAAAGCAGGCAGCCTCAGTGGCAACACAATTTGGCTAACTGGATCAGTGCTACTAAACTCATGACTAGCTTGCACTTGCCTTCAAACAGTTTCTGCAACCCAAAGTCTTGTGCCCAGACCTCTAAATTGTCCAACCAAACAAAGGTTCTAGTCCTCTGGAGTTTTTAACGTGTTTGTTAAATAATCTAACCAGTATTTCCTTGTCTCATCTGCACTACTAGGAGTCAAATCTGTGATTAAATCTGTTGTTTGATGTACTGTACTAAAATTAAGAGTTGGTGTACCTATTAATATGTTATTCTATCCAACCCCCCACAACCTGGTAATGAGGGTATATGTCTCTAAATGAATCATGTTGCTTTCCTTGTCTCATACTAGTACCACTAAACAACATTTGTAGTGAGTTTAACAGCATTTCTGAATTATTCTTCAGTTTGTTTTCTTTCCCATTAAAAGGCTTTCTTATCTGCTCCCCATTTTTTATATGAATGAGCAAGTCTGGATATATACCAGTATGCCCAGAGAGATTGTTTTTTTTTCTTTCTTCTTGGGTCTCCCCTACATTTTTGAATAAAGGATAATTTCTACCTATCACTATATCATGTTCTGTATCAGAAATATATCAATTGGTATGTCAGCACATTTTCAAAACTGGTTTCATGTAAGCATAACCTTATTTAAACTGCGTAAATGGTTCATTGATATTCCACTTAATTTCTTAGTGTGGTGGTGCTGTGGTAGCGTTGTCACCTCACAATAAGACGCTGCCTGTTAGATTCTCAGCTAGAGCGTCTTCTGTGTGGAGACATGGGTGAATGGGTGTACCTTCGTTGAAGGTTGTGCATCAGAGCTGGCAACTCGGCACGTAAAAATCTACTGCCAATCATTAGCGGACTGGAGTTCCGCTGTGGCGACCCCTAACCGGGAAAAGCCGAAAGACACAACAACTAAGACAGCTTATATGTACAAAAGTGTCCTCTTTTGAAAGATCTAACTGCCAAGTTGCTACATTCCTATTTAGCTTACATTCACTAGGCTTAACAGTACATGCAAGGTTATTTGTCATATGTTGTTCAATTAATGCAGTTTTAATATCACTGTTCAAACTGTTGCTTTGTTTGTGGAGCACAGTTTTAGAATAACCCTTGACCATTTTTTACCTACACACATCTTCTTATGAAACTGAAATTCATTTGACTCTCTAATGTCGTATTGCCTTGCCAATCATTGTTAGTCTATACTTAATTTTTAATATCCAGGTTTACACAGCTCTCTGGTACAATTACAAAATACATTTAACAATGCATATCATTAGTTCATTGAGAAATAACTGAAATAGCTCATTCTTTTGCTGTGTACATTTTACAGTCTGAAACACCCATGTAACCAAATGCAGACTGAAAAATATTTTTCCAAAGGCTTGTTACGGTTGCACATTAAGGAAGAAACAGTTGGATTTCACCAAAACAGTTCAATGGGCACAACAGCTTTTAGCACAACACAAATTCACTTTTTCACAATGAAGTGGGAACGGGAAACATTCTCAGAAGTATGCAAAGCTCTTAATCACTAAAGCTGTATCTCTCATTGAACAGAGCTTATTAACCACTGCCCAGTCCACAAGATTTCTATGGCTCAGTTTTGGGGAATCGCTGTCATTAGGCAATAAAAGTTTGTGTATTGGGACTTTGAGCTTGAAAATGTGTGCCCCAAATGCCCAGATTCTCTACCGCTGTAATAAGCAGACAGTAAACACAACAGCCTTTCATAAAACGAGCATTTTATTGAATTACACACACAACTAGCAAGTCTATTCCAACAGGATCTGAAATTAAGTGACAGGTGGCAGCACTTCAAACATTTGGTGATTTAAAGCAACTTCTATTACAAATTCAGTGCATGCAGCTGTCATCACAGCATTCAGTTTAGCAAACTGAAACAATGCTGCCAAACTTTTAAGTAGCTTGCACTTGACTTCAAACATCAGTAGAACCAATAGTTAAATGTACAGTCCAGTCTCTCTCTGTCTGTCCCTGTTTCTCTCTTTCTTTCTCTTTATCTGACACTCTCTCTTGAGGATTTGAGCTGGTGACCAATCACGAGGTTACAATGTTTTATCACACTCATACACATTCATACGTTTGCAAGTTTTTTCCACTGGGTCTCACCTTGGTGAGTAAATTTTAATGAAAATGAAAGCATATTTCATTCAAAAAGTCTCACCCTGACAAGTGATAATAATAACATTATACAAAATGTAGATTAATTTACAGTCCCAAAAGGCCCTCAACTCATGAATGGCAATTATGCTGAACTTGGAGAAAATCAGATTAATATGCAATCCCTTAAACCATATCTGCTGCTGGTGTATAATGTTAATTTTCTTATTGTGTGATTTTTTTTAAATAGTTCTTAACATTCAGACTCACAGTTGTAGCATTCCGGTGAACTTTGGTTTACAAATAGGACATGGCAAGTATCATACATCAACTGGATAGGTGACTTTCTTGGTTACAGTCAGGGTGTCCCTCAGGGCTCTGTCCTAGGCCCTTACTTGTTTAGATTGTATCTTTCAGACCTATCTTTTACATTGGAGGTATTCTACAGTCTGTATGCAGATGACCTGAAATTGGGTAAATTGATTACATGTGTTATAGATAGGGCATGTTTTCCAAAAAAAACATGGCTAAATTAACCATTTGGGCACAGGAGAATAATATGCTGATACATACATAAAACTAAGCATACGAGATGTGAGACATAAATTGAAAGGTGAATATTTAATGTAGTACACAGTGATTGAAACTGTAGATTCATTTAAGGACCTGGGTTAATGATAGTTATAGAACTATAGGTTGTATAAAAAGATTTTCAAAGTCTAGGAAAACAGAAATTATGAAGTCATTGTTTGTTAATTACATTAGGCCCAAACTTGAGTATGGAATAACAATACACAAAACAAGCATGAGTAAACTGGAAACAGTAAACAGTACAGTGGAAACATACCAAGGGCATCATTGGATATGATAATTTAAGTTACTATAAAAGAGTAAAATATCTAAACTTGTACACTGTCTCATAGATACTTAAGAGGAGATCTTATTCAGGTATACGGGACATTTAGAGACAACTACCTATCTCTGGGAATGTTGGGGGTTATCAAAAAGCAGTAGAGAATCAAACAACCTTTGTAGAAAATTCTATAGGAATGAGACGTGTACTAATTGGTTCTCTGAGAGAGCACCTCATGCATAAAACAGACTACCAAATTACATTAAAGCAAGCACTAGTTTATATATTTTTTAAGAACAGCCTGAATACTTGTTATGGGAACAACTGTTTTGGTATATTGGCAGGCTAGAAGAGCATTAATGTCTGTGCTTGAAATGTTTGTATGCATGAATGTAATTTACATACAAGACCATTACAAGTCTCAGGTACAAAAAAAAAAAGCTTTAATACACCATTTATGTTTTGGGGCAAAATAAACATCTTAAACAACCAGTGTCTCTGATGAACACTATCCTTTGCAACCCAACGTCTTTAGTAAATAAAAGTCTTTCAGGCAGTGCCTTTGTGAACAAACAGGTAGTGTCTCTGTCTCGCTACTCCTTTACAGAGTATATGGCTCAGCACTTGGATGAAAAAATGTCTCCAGCTCACCATTCCTTCCTGGAACATATAGTTTGGCACTCCAATCATCAGGACTTCCACTGCCCATTATAGCATTAAGCATTAAGACTCTCCATCTTACAGACACTTTGTGGTCTTAGCCTTAGAAACACTCTTCAGACTCCCCGGGAACAAGGAACACTGGAACTCCATTGACATCTACTGATTTCTGATATACTGCCAGTTGAATGTGTCTTAAATAGCTACCTAAATTCAAGTACTGGTAATCAACCCAAACTAGACAAACTCTTTTAAAAGGACCCAATCCCAAATCCTCTTTCCACCCAATTCCTGCTGCTATAGCTACAAATCCTTTACAAACCCAAATCTGAGAGTTTAGGGCTCATCTTATGGCATTTTCACATTTCCCCCAACAATATTGCATGTCTCACTTAACAATATGCTGCAATTACAAATATGTCACATTTAAAAAGGAAATACACTACTCAGACAACCAAGCCATGCATGATTGCCTTTGTTGATAGATTGTGAAATGTAGTTATAGGACACTGAATTTAATTAAATTAAAATAAAAGCAAATGCTTTCCCTTTTTCACTATTTGTCTGAAAAGGAAGAGACAACTTCTGCCTGCATTAAATGTAATTTCTCAGGTAATTATACAAGTCACTTGAAAAAGTGAGATTTGGATTTGCTTTATACTTTTAAAGTGGTATTCATGTGGATTTATCTGATTTAGTAATTTTGTGAATTCAATTATTATTATTATTATTGTTGCTGTTATTACAATTTCTTTGCTTTCCAGCTGCTGGTTCTACTGTATCACAAGTCTACAGCAGTGGCAGGTTACTGTTAACAGTTTAGTTGGTATGATTATTTGTTGCATTCTTACTTGCTTTGCATATTTTATTATTTTTTTCTATAAAAAATTGGGACCATGCCAGTGTAATTAATTCTGAAAGTCGCAATGTCTGAATTTGATAACAGGGCAAAAAAGCAAGAGTCTGTTGTTTCTTTGCTGGATATGCTTAACATTGTAAGCAATTAGCTACTGCTTGTAGAGTCTACATCATAAATGTGTAATTCTAATTGGTTGAAAGCTCATAGATCTGCATTGAGGATTATGTAGAGATAAATTCTGGCCCCTTGATGACAACATGTTTTCATTTCTTGCACCTTTTGATAAAAACAACTACCTATACATACTGTTTTGCAAAAGAAAACATCATCATAGAGGGAAACACTGAAGTGTGGTTCTGTCAATGGGCAAACTGCCATACACTCACCATTGCACAACAAATTTACATAGTCAGTTCAAAGATCACTGTATCTCAGGAAAATAGCTTACCTTTAAACAATTATATTCTTAATAACTGAATCTCACATCTTTTTCTCATTAATATCAAATCTGTTCTGAAGAATCACAAAACATTGAATCATCCAGAACAGGTCCTGCCATAAGTTCTGCATAGGGAAAAGCAGTGTTCTCATACCGTTTTAGTAGCGGACTAAAACAAATTCAACAAAACATAGCTGATTAATCTTGAGTTAACCAAAAATGTTCCGCCTTTTGTCCTGCATACGTTTATAGGTTCACAGATAAGTACTAAGAAATTGGTCTGCAGACCATTTAAGCCTAGCCAAAAAAAAAAAATTACTCCAAATATCCCTCTAACCTCAAGGAGTGGAAGACAAGATAGACTGGGACAGAATTTGATGAATGCATATCCAGTTATCAAAGTTTACCTTGAAGATGGCAAGGGTGTTACTCTGCTTGACATATAGAAGTTTGTTCCAGAGGTGAGGGATAAATTGAGATATGACTATCACACCAAAACGTGTCTTTATCTGCTGATGAAGGTTTAATTTGGCTCACCAAGTATTTCATGTACCTTTAGTTCTGAAAAGGAATATGAGATCAATAGGGTTGGATCATTTATGGCACGAAAGGCTAGACATAGATCTCCATTGACGAGTATGTAAGAGACTAAGTATAGAGTAAGAGCTACCAGTCTCTCCTGATAACTACAATTGTTGATCCCGTTTATCTTTTTAATTATGAATCTCAGAGTTCAGGTTGTGTGATATTTTTAGATACATATATCCCAAAAGCTGCCTTATAATCTCAATAATGGTTCTGATAAAATATGAGTAAAGGGGAATTAAGACTTCTGTGGATCTAGTGGAGATGCCTTTGGAAATTAGATAAGCCAGATAATAGGCTTTCCGAACTACTGTGGAGACATGATGGTCAAATAATAAGGAATTATCTACATGAGTACCCAGATCCCTTACAACAGTCTCTGAGTGGAGGGATGCATCTCCTATACGGTAAGTGAAACTATTTTGTTTACCAAACTGAACTACTCTACATTTTTTACATTTAATTTGAGACCATTGTCCTTGTACCATTTGTTAATGTGATCGAAGCCATGTTGGAGCAATTGTGAGTCAGATGAAGACTGAACACCTAATTTACAGCCATCTGCAAACTTAATTAACCATAGGCCAGATGTGCTGGACTGAACGTATTATAATGAAAAGCCTGTTTTAATAAAAAACATTTTACTACAATCACTTTTCTTTATAAAAGCTGTTGTGATTCGGTGAAGCATGCTATCTGAATCATCTATTCTACACAATGTATATGACATCAACAGGGAAACTTAAATCTCTAGGTGCAGATACTGTGAAAATGCCAAACATCTTGAAAATGTGCTTGTTTCATTAGAAATTAAAGACATCTCTGAATGAATTTTGATGGTGTGCTGACTGCATTAATAGCAACAAGTTACCTGCAGGGATTTGGAAGTAATATAAAGCCTGGAATTGTTCTCTCGGCTTTGCAAAGGAACAGCCCAAGACCACAGCTGGCTTAATTTCTGAACATAGGAAGGATTCTGCTGTATAAGATGCTGTTGTGATGAGCCAATATTAAACTTATGATGGACTATGCCTGCTTATAACTGCATATGTACATGCTAGCTTTGTAAACATTCTTAGGTCAGATGGAGCAAAAGCATATTTGTGACACACAGCCAAATACATCTAACATGTTGACTTAATAAATATTTTATTTTATTTTACATTTGTTGACCGGGCTAGTCTAACTGGATATATGTCCATTTTCAGTAGAGGCCCGGGGAGAAAAGTTCCAAGCATCAGCAGTGACAAAGAATACAATATATAGTAATAGTCAAATGAATTACATTACATTGTTTACATTGAGGGTCAGATAAACTTGTACAGAGTCCTTTAATAGGTTTAAGCTAAGATCAAATACAGAGAGCAAACATTTGAGAGAGAGCAATAAAAAAAGAAATAAATACATTTTAAATTGGAATTTTTTTTTTTTCAGTACTAAGAAGGAAATCATTATTACAGGTAGGCGACATAGAACAGTGGAATAGAGAAGTGCAGAGAGAGCAAGAAGGGGAATGAGATATCAGTCAGGGACAAAGCCAGTGAGTTTTAAGATATTCTTTAAGATGCTTTTTATAAAGAAGAGTGGAAACAAGGGGTGGAAACAAGGGTGGAAAGTTCACTAGGAAGCTGGTTCCAGCTTTTTCCTACTGTGTTGGTGAAAAGCGAGTCCCCAGCTTTGTTGTTGGATTTAATAGTGGAAACTAGAAGCTTATTAGCTGAGCGTAGTGTTGCAAGATTTTTGTAGGGGGTAATCAGATGAGGATTGGGGTATTATTAGGGTGGTAAAGGATCTTTTGGGTGATAAGTTGTTGACAAAGTAGTTGGTTCTGCAGTTCTAACCATCCCAGTTGTTTGAGGCTGTGACAGTGGTGAGTTCTAAAGGGGGTGCCAGTGGCAAATCTGGCTATGCTATTGTAACTGGTGGAAAATTTGGTGAGGTTGTTTTTAGACAGATTGGTATATATTGCAGAAGCATAGAACAGGGTAGAGATCAGGTGGGTCTGGGCAATAGTGATTCTGGCTGAAGGGGTAAGGAAGGGTTTGATTCTGTAAAGTGTGCCTAGTTTTTTGTTGACAAGACTTTATTGTAGAATTAATATGGTCATCATAGCTAAGGTTGTTATCAATTGTTACTCCCAGAAGACGGGTTGTAGTGTCAAGGGATATGTTAGTTCCATTGTTAGAGGTTACTGTGAAGTGCAGTTGAGGTGACTTATGAGTAGGAGCAAAGAGCAATAATTTTGTTTTTTTGGGGTTCAGAGTGTGGCAGTGTTGCATGAACCAGTTTTCAACATTGTTAAATACTGTTTGGGTGAGGAACTGGAGAGAGGTCATGGACTTGGCTGAACAAATTAAAGTAGAGTCATCTGCATATTGTATGCAGGTGGCTTGAGGAATTTTAGTATGTAGATAATTAATAAACAATGAAAAGAGAAGATGTCCTAAAATAGAGCCTTGTGGTACTCCAATGTTCACAGGGAGGGATCTAATAAGATTATTATCCCAAAATACTGCTTGCTGTCTGTTTTCCAGATAGGATTTACACCACTGTAATGCTTGTGGATCAAGTGATTGGGCTTTAAGTATGTCAATAAGCATGTTATGTTTCACCATATCAAAGGCTTTTGAAAGGTCAATAAATAGTGCAGAGGAAAAAGTGTTGCTACGATTTTTGTTTATGGAGTCAGAAAAAGATAGCAGGGCAGTTGTGCTATGGAATGGCCTAAAACCGTGCTGGCAGTTAGCAAGTAAATTATTTTGGAGAAGGTGGTCAAGTAGTTGTCTGTGTATGCATTTTTTCCATTATTTTAGCTATTGGAGAGAGTAAGGCGATAGGCCAAAAGTTGGAGAGCTCGGTAGATGATCCACCTTTATGTAGAGGGATGATGTGGGATATTTTCCATATGGAAGGGATTTTGCTTTCTAAAATTGTTCTATTTATAAGGATGGCGATGGGATAGGCAATGGCTTTAGCTGCAATTTGCAGGTATTCAGCTGGAAGACAGCAGAAGGGGTGCATGGTTTAAGTTTCTGAAGGATGTTGCAAATGAGGGATGTAGGTACAAGTTGTATATGAAAGGTCAGAGATGGAGTATTAGTGGTATTTAATGGGGAAGTGGTAATAGATGGTAAAGTGTTAGCTAGGGTTAGAATGGCTCCAGTAAAATAGTTATTAAAGGCATCAGGAATCTGGTTAGAGTTATGGTTGAATCCTGAAGGGGCAGGAGTTTTAGAGTGCCCTGGCTGAAGAGGTTTGTTAATGCCTGACCAGAATTTTTGTGGTTTTTGTTGGTGGGTTTGTTGGAGGTGAAGGTAATAGTCTTTTTTGTCTCTGAGAATGTCTTTCTTGGTGGCATTTGTTAACTGTTTAAAGTAAAGGTGATCTGATGGACTTTTGGAGGCTCTCCATTTGGCCCAAATTTTATTTTATTTCTGAGGAGGATCTTTTGCCTAGTTTGTTTTGTGAGCCAGGGGGCAATTTCGGTCCTTATTCAGGAAGGGCGATAGGGGGCATGGTAATCTAGGATTTGAAGGAATCTAGTATTAAAGTAGGTCACTGCTTCATCAAGTTGAAGATAAAACATTGGTGACCAGTCACATGCTTTCAGTTCATTTTGGAAGCTCTCTGGCTTAAATATTTTTTTTGGAATGGGAGGTTTTAAAAATATTAGTATTAGGGCTATGAATTTTTTGTTTAATAATATAGGTTAGCATATGGTCACGGATATTGTCAGGAAGGGTTCCTGATTTATAAGTATCAAGATGGCTATTGAGAAGGATCCAGTCTAGGGTGGTTTCCTTACTGCTTGGCTTATGGATTCTGGTAGGAGTGGTTATTATTTGTGAGAATCCGTAAAGATATATGTGATTGGTAGGATTAGGGGACTACAGGTTGTCTAGTCTATATTAAAGTCACCTAACACAATGGTTTCCTGAAGTAGGTGGTAGGTAACTAAGTATGTTTTCAACAGTATTGATATTATTTCCAGGGGGGAGATGTGCAAATTAGATAGATAGATTTGGAGTTGTTGATTTGTAGTTTGGCAGTAAGGGTTTCTGAATTGGTATCTGAGGGTAGGAGCACATTGAAGGGTGAAATATGGAGTTCAGATTTATACAACATGGCTACACCTCTACCCTTTTTGGTTTTGTGGTCACATCTCAGGATATTATATCCAGGAGGGGTAATCTACTGGTCCAGAGTTGAGGGCTTTAGCCATGTCTCTGTAATACAGAGAATGTCGAATGAGTGCACATCTAAGAGTGTATGTAGGAGGGTAATTTTATTGTTAATGCTATGGATGTTAAGGTGAGCTATCAGGAGGGAGTTAGATGGTCTATATGGGGTAGTGATAGCAGGAGATGTTAGGTTGTGTGGGTTATTGGGAATATCAGTAATGGGGCCAGGGTTTGGATGAATATCACCATCTAATAGGGGGTGTTGTTGAGGATATTGTACAAACTTAAGGATTTTGTAGTAATTGTTTAGGGTTTTTTTTGACAAGAAAGTAAGTAACATGGGTAGATCTATGGTACTTTGGAAGTATACAGATGGAGGTAGAGGTTATGTTACTGTGGTTGAGGGAGTTTATGCGAGAAACTGGTAGAGTTTGCTGGTAGGGGCAGTGTTGTTCAGGAAGAGAAAAATGTTCAAAGAAGGTTAGTGTGTATGGTATTGTAAGAGAATTAAGAGTTGTAGTTAAGAGTAGTAGGTTTGCGTATATAGACTTGTGTGTTGGGGCCATTAGGATGTGTAAATAAGGAGTTAGAGTATGTTGAGGGAAGGAGTGTAGTAAGTAAAACTAAATGTGGAAGAAGGAGAGAGTGCTGTATGAGGTAGAGTAGGTTGAGGGAAGAAGTGTACAATAAACTAAAATAAAGGTGGTTGTAAGACAGAGGCTGTATAATATTAGCAATACAGGATGTGGTGTGGAGAGGTTAGGGAGTGGACGTAAAAAGGTAGGTAACTTAATTAAGGAATTGTTGAGGTTGGGGGTGGGGCTGTTAAGTAGCAGTAGTAAGTGATACGGTGATAATGGGAGGGGGTGTGGCTACAGAAGTATATGGCTAGGATCACTGGGGGTGGATGGGATTTGGGGGTAGTGTAGGGGAGCGGAGTGAGCCCAAAGGGTGAATGGAGCGGGTTAGAGCAGCTAAATGAAAGATTTTACAGAGACAATCTGAGAAGAGGAGATTCCTGAGGCAGAGAAAGTGATCACAGGTAAGTAGAATGTGGTGAAGCAGTTAATAGTAGAAAAGGATGGTGGTGTGGGAGAACTAAAAGAAATAGAAAAATAGCTAGAAGGAGGGAAAAGAGATGATAGGGGCAGTGAGATAACACAGGAAGATTAGCAACTAGTCAAGGGGTGAAAAACTGAAAAGGAATCTAGAAAATGATACTAGGTAAAGTAGAGGAAAGGTTATCGCCCAAGGCTGGATTAGAGTGCCACCTAGCGGGCAGAGAGCAGAATACAAGTATCTATAACAGAGATAGCAGTTAGAGGTGGCTCAGAAAATGGAGTCGGGGGGGGAGCTGATGGTGCAGGGACAGAGGAGTCTGGCTGCTGGCTTCCTGACTCAGTGGCTGAAATTAATTTTAAGCTAGGTACAGTGTAATTAGAAAAGATCAGCCTGAGACTAATAATAGGTACAGTATAAATATAACAGATCAACTTTAATGTTTAGGACCAGGGTGGAGCATACTTTCTTGATCTGTTTAAAACAGGGAATTAAACACCGGGACAGCAGGATTTGTTGACCAGTCGTTGGGATGGCTGAAGGTAAAATTAAAAGGGTCCTTAATGACCAGGCAGGTCCTTTCGTGCAGGATAGGAGGTAAAGAGCTAGGGGGATTACAAAGATAAGGTTTACATTAGGTGTGAAGGCAACATAAAATGCTAGTAGTACTATTAAGACAATCAGGGTAAAGACAGAGTGCAGACAGTATTATACAGTATGTAAGGTTGCAAAGAACACAAACTTAAATTAGTACTTCCAGATGGCTACTAAGACATAGTCTAAGCATTCATGTATAAGCAAGCACAAGGAAATTTGAGAGATACCCTTTAAAATTACAAAAAGTAAGAGCAAGCAAAAGTAAAATAAAACTATTTAATATATATATAATTCAGAAACTGATATATATATATATAAAATTCAGAAATTTCAGGAAAAAAGATCTGGCAGGACTTGGGTAAGTACCTGTCACCCCTGACAGAGATCACCCACTCTGGTCTCCAGGGTCAACACAGGTACCTTACAGAAGTATATGCCTGACCAACTGGCTGAGTGGGAAGATCATGTGATAGGAAAAAGACCAGAATTCTACAGTAAATATTTTTATCGTATTAAACATAGGTTTAAAAAAGAAATTATAAGAAGGTTGCATAAATGAAGGTACTTGCTAGAAGAAGTAAGTGTAACTCAAAATATGTAGTTATAATGTTATTTAAATAATTATTTTACCAAATAATGTAAAGTAAAATAAAACAAAACCAGGCATCATAAAACCAAAGTAAGTGGGGGGGCTATGCCCCCCACACCCCTCTAACTATATATACTAACACCAGGATAGCACTACAGTGGGGAAATGACATATACCTTTGACTTGCCTTATTGTACTACTTGTCAGTGAAATGAATTTTAGGTGATTTGGTCTCGGTGAATTGATATGTACCCATATATATATATATATATATATATATATATATATATATAAGTACATCTGCATGATACACGTATTTTTATGTATAAAATGTACATCTTTCTGCATAACAAAAATATATATTTGCATTGTCATATTTCAATTTCAGTAAGTATTACCTTAGCATTTCACATTTTTGTAAGGAAAGGATTTTGTGTGTCAATATTTATTAGTATGAAAATTGTGCAAAACAGTCATTTCTTACACAATATTAACTGCACATACATGATGGCTGAACTCAGTCAGGCATCACACCCTATTCAGAGTGGAGGTTGGAGGCAGCAGTGGAGCTTGCAGTGTCAAGTAAATAACCAGCACACAGTTTAGTGAGAGATGACCAGTTGTATTACATCTGTATACATTTTTAAAAAATCCCCTTGTATGCTTACAGTAAGCAGAAAATAATCAAAACACATTATTTTCTGAAATATATGTACTGCATCCATATTTAACAGTAAATGTATTTTTTTAATGAAGGTTGAATTGAAAGAAAGTGAAATCTTCCTTTCAAATACTATATTGTATGTGCGCTCACAGCTTCTGCTCTGCCTGAAAATAAATTCGCAGTGTTACATTAAACTGCAAGTTTGGCATGTAAACAATAACACTTGAAATGAGAACCTACACTGAAAGTGTTTGGTAAGATTCCATACAACACCCCCTTCAAAAAGACAAGCTGTACACACATGTAAAAGCTTCAGTTTGAAGGATGATGCTCTCCTATTTCAACTTGTATTGAAGGAATATAGTCACAGTATGATAATTCAGACGCGAATAAATGTTTAAAGAAATAAACAGATATACTAAGCAAGTGCAACAGTAACTGAAATGCCTTACAGAGTACTAGCAATCATATCAGAAATGTTATGGAAAAAAGGGGAGAGAGAGAGAGATAAATGGCAATGTTCCTATGTCTTCTCTCTCTAGCTGTACAGCAGATACACTACAACGGCACTCAAGAACATAGGAGAATGGTTGAGGATGCTGGTAAGTATGAATTAAAGTAAAAAAAAATGCTGTTTTCTGTTTTATATATATATATATATATATATATATATATATATATATATATATATATATATATATAAAATAACTGCAATATTATTTATAAAGAATGGTACTAGAAGGTCTAAAATATGTACAACACAGTACTGCAACCAAATCTATATCAGGCAGAAATATCAAATGTATGACTTATTTCTTATGTTGCTATCAGTAGAAGACTAATGTAAATGCCGCCAAGGCTTGACAGCAGTACACTCATTGTTCCCATGTGCAGAATCATTTCCTATACATTTTGATTTAGTTGAGTAAAAATGTAATCAAAATAAAATTAACTGGCAATAATAACTTGAATGATGTATAACACTGTGTAAATTTATTGTGTGCATTTCTTCTTCCTTGTCTTCCCTCTCTCTTTTTCATATTTTAATTATGCACTGTTGTCCTCTCATTTTCTTTCTCCCATTTCTGTTAATTGTTTTACAGATCCAATTCCACAGGAGCAGCCCAGCCATGTGTCTCCCTGGTTAGAAAACATCCACCCCTTCTCACCTAGGTACTGTCTCACAGACTCAGAGGGAGACACCAGTCCTGAGGGAACCCTGGCACATGGAAGCCACTGAACAGGGTCTTCTGGACTTGGTTTAGGAAATGGTGGAGCAGGTTGTGGGCAGATGCCCTCCGACAATCAAGGGATCAGTGGATAGAAGACTTGCTGCCCCTGTCAGCACTGATCAGGGTTAAGGTTAGGGTTAGGGTGCTGCCCCTGTCAGCACTGATCAGGGTCCTCCACTGGAACGCCATCTAGCATCGGAAATATTTGAGGCCTTGTGGACTGGGTATGTTTCTTGGGCTGCACTCCTCTTCACCCTTTTTCTTCCCTGATTCTTCCCTTATCCTTTCTTCTACACTTTTTACCTACTCTTACCCACATTACTCTTTTAATAAAAAAAATTTTGAAAAAATGGGGAGGGGGTCTATCCCCCAGCAAAAACATAGTACTCCTCTTCTACCACCACCTCTAGTGCAACCTTCTTGATGTTTTCCTTCTTTGATCCCCTATTTGTTATGTTTTCTCTTGTTCAATCCTTCCTATCTCACCCATTCCATTCTATTAAGAAACCCATTATGGTGTCCAAATAAGGATACCCCTGTATAAAACATTTTAAACGTATTTATTATTTTAAAATATTAACAATAAAAGCTGCACTGTCCGCCACTTGCCTTAAGCATTTCAAGCATGACTGCACATATCAGAGTTTGTCCACAAAATGCAATTATATACAAAGCCTAAGGCTTTCACTTAGTCCTTTCCATACATGTAATGATCAACTTTAGGCACTTTATGCCTCTGCATTAAGAAGGCATGTTCACATTTACTTAGTGTGAATAATCTGTACTTACTGTATTTGCATATAGGCATAGAGACACTCTTTGTGGATAACCGCTATGTAAGTGTGAAACTCATGACTAATACTGCTTTCTATGCCTTTCACACTGATGTAGAGCATGGAGCTTTTGACCATCATGACAGCACTATTGCTGGTGAGGAACTGTGTCTCAGTGATAGAGACCTAGCTGGCTCAACCAGAGCCCTGTGCCAGTCCCACAATCTAGCACCCCACCACACAGCTCTTTAAGTGAAGTGCAAAAAAAAAAAAAAATGCAGGATGCCAATAGGCTTCCTGTATGCAGTTTTAAATCCACATGCTTCTGCTACTGGACACCAAACCCTTTGACCAGATACATGTTCCCTCCCTCCAGCCCCAGCTCTTTAATGGAAAAGCAAAAACAAACAAAAAAAGGTCCACTTCTTGCAATGGCTCACTGAACAGGTGGCCAGATACATGCCTCCTCCCTCCTGTCCCTGCTCTTCAATGGAAGAGCAAAAAAAAGTCCATGATCAGGTGCCTGTGGCTTCTGAAATGCAGGAGCCAATCATATTCCATTTCTGCACCCTACCCCGACCCTCATTCCTAACATAGTAAAACAAGAAATAAAGGAATTTTTTTTTTCTTTTAAACAGTAGCAGACTGCTACAGTGCTCAGATTTTAGTTTTAAAAAAATAATTTTTCTTTTTACTTTTAAACTGTAGCAAACTGCTTGCTACAATGTAGCAATAAGCTGCTGCAGGCCATTTAAACCACACACACATGGAGCTCTCTGGCCTTCCAAACCTAAAAAAAAAAAAACTGTTTTGTTTTTACTTTTAAACTGTGGTTACTGCTTGCTACAAAACAGGTTTGATCACAAATGCAATACCAGCTTTTAACACCCAAAATGCATTAAAGTATTCGGGATCAGCCAGTCAAACTTCCCAGCACTTTCCCAATAGCCCCTTTGCCTCATCCTAGATATTTATTTATTTTACATTTGTTGACCGGGATAGTCCAACTGGATATATGTCCATTTTCAGTGGAGGCCCGGGGAGAAAAGCTCCAAAGAGACAAGTTAACAGACAAGCAGATAATTCAGGATATATATTTTAAACTAGGCCCATTGGGCTTACAGAAAAGAATTAAGCATCAGAGAGGTACAGTTGATAACAAGTCTAAATGACAATATACAGAACAGATTAACACAGATAAGCCATCTTTCTTCAGTTGTGGTATACAAGTTTTACGAGGATAAAACATGCAAGTTACAATAGTATAGATAAGATAAAAGTATTAGTCTGGTGAGGAACAGGGACATAGCCATTTTATGCTTAGGTAAGATTTGAGAGTTATTTTAAATTTATGTTATGTAGATATGCTACTACTCACGAAATTATAGGAATGAACAGCAGTTACTGTCCTTACAAGGAACAAGCTGTCTGAAAGTGATTTAGTTTGAGGTAGTAGTTATATATATAAACATTATTTGTCAGCAATTTTTCAGCAAGTAATTTTCCCGCAAATAACTATGTTTTTGTACTATTTCTTTACTTGAATAAGTTTTCTCAGTGTCATCGCCTTAATCCTTTTTCTGCTTATATATTTTCATGGCTTGTCTGCAATAAGATAACCATAAGGCAGGGCAAAATTATTACTTACAGCACTGCTTACTAAAACAAAATAACAACCATATGACACATTCTTATGGAATGCATACTTCCCAGTTTTATTTTTTTAAATGTTTAAATCTGGAATTATTTTGTGATAGAAGAAAGCACAGAGGAAAATGCTAATAGTTATATAAAGCAAGTCAGCACTGTTTACAATTTACATTAAAAGAGTTTGAGATTTAACCAAGAACTTATTTTCTACCAGTTTTATATACAAGTATAGCCTCATAATATATGCTAGGGGATAGGTAGTAATGAAAGAATTCTAGCAGTCTCATGTTAAACTTGGAGCTATGAGTTCAAAAGCAGCTCACATTTCTTTTATAACAGGCAGGAACTAGAAAATTGCTATTGTTTACATTGAATTCTTCAGTACATTTTTCCTAAACACAGACACATTTGTGTATCAACATATTTATACCCCCTGAAGCAAACTGCAGGATGCTGACTTTAAATAGGGTATACTGTACTTCTGTTTGAAGTTAACATTGAAATAGGGTAGAAAATTAAGCAAAACATGCCAAATACTTTACCACAAATAATGTTCCATTCCAGAATGCTAGCCCTTTTTGACTTCCATGATCATCTTTGTTGGTCACCAAGAACTGAAGGAGTTGTACAAAATACTAAACTATTCATGAGGTATCTTCAATTTTGTCAACAAATAACAAGTAATGCAGGAGCCAAGTGCCATTTTGGTGATCAGGATGACCAGACATGGTGCCTTACTAAACAAATGAAGAAATTATTTTATTTTTTGCCTAGGAGGGGCATTATCCTTCACCCCTTCCAATTTACAGTTACACCCTCTGCACTACCCTCACTAATAGAATCAACTCTGAAGTTCCTGTGATGCAGCAGATGTGAAGTAAAGCATTTTCACCAAGCAGAGTTTAACAAAATGTTTCCTCCAAATGGAATTGAGGAAAATAGCTACTGCAAGTCTGGCTCTGAAGCCATCGCACGTGTCTGTTCACTAGGACGTTTAAGCTTAGATTTGAATTCTTGACACAAAGCAACTTATGCTAAGTAATATAACTTTTTGCTCCTAATTTAAAGGAGTATCTGGAAAGGGTCAGATGGATGGTTAAATATCTACACAATGGTGTGTGTTCATATAAGGAAATTATATTTTCTGTACATATTAAAACAAGAATAACTCACATTCCGAATCAGTAACAATTAGTCACATTAATGCCATGTTGCTCTCCAAACACTGCTTGCTCTTCTGCTACTGTTTCTATAATGTCATACCTACTGTAACATAATACAAGCTAGAAAAGTTCATGTCATATATTTGATTAAACTGACAATGTTGTCAACAAAACTGAATTTATTAGAACAAAAAGGCAGTTCATAAATGAAAACAAGAACATTTAATAAAATGAGTTAATTTCATGCTGGCACCCTTTTTTAGGCCATTTAAATATGAACTTCAAAAGCAGAAGATAAAATACACAGTTAATTGCATATTAATAACATTATATGTAGTCAGTGAACATTCTGAAGTGCACATCTTTGATTTTTTTT